>NC_068939.1:80106817-80280473 GCF_016801865.2 Culex pipiens pallens | reverse complement strand
CCTTCCGTTTTTTTTTTTTTTTTTTTTTTTTTTTTTTTTTTTTTTTTTAGATGGTGTTATAGCTGAAAGCTGCAATTAGGATTTAATTGTAATAAATTTCACAAATGTTCGGTCGGGTTACTTACAATTTAGTCTCCTAGTTTAATGCTAATCGCAAACAGACAACTTTTGAAATTGTAGGCTTCTTAGAGCGTTTTAATTTCCTTAATCTAAGATAATTTTAATTAGTAAAATAAGTAGAAATAATTCAATAAATTTCTTACCCAAAGGGCAATCAGTATAATTCCTTAGGTATCTGATTGAGGACTGATAATGGGAAAACAAAATTCTTCTCTATCTCTACTCTACGATCAACTACTGTGTCAGCGTGACGGTTCTATCCTATAGTCTTTTTAAGTTGATCGCGATTGGCCAATGATCCGAGGGGTACGGTCGGCACAGTCAGCGCAGTCGGCACGGTGTGCTCGCAACAGTCGCAGTCGAGTAATGTTTTAAAACAAATGTGTTTTTTGGAGAAATAGGAATTCTACTTGATTTTTTTAACTTTCGTTTTTCATGTATAATCAAATTTGCCAGAGGCGACTCGTGCCCGAACGAAGCACCTGTTCAATGTTAAAAAATGTTTCTAAAGTTTGTTTTTTCCTATGGCTTTTATTTTCACGTTTTAATATTTTTATATTATTATAATTTTCTGTTTATGCAAATAATATATTAAAATTATGAATAAGACTTTTTTTCTCGTTAAAATGTATTTATAAGACATAATCATTAGCGTGGCGTAGGGAATGTGGAATAATAAGGCAATTGCTTCGCCTTCCTTATCAAAATTCAAGGGAATTTATTGAATATTGTACTGAATTATAAAATATTTATCAGGATGTTCAGAAAAAATACCACATCCTTCAGAATAGAAATGTGTTTGTTCGGCTTTTTTAAGCCCAACTAATTTTGAGTTAATTTGGTTACTTGAGGGCAAAGATATTTAAAAACTAAATTTGCATTCGGAAATGATTTTTTAATCTCATTTTACTTTTTACTTTTTAGAACCAGGTCGTATCGCTTTTGGTCCTTTGTCAATTTATTAGAGAATTGAATTTACTCACTATCCTGCCAAAGAGAATTTCCACTGCCTGTAATGTCCTCATGTTTTCGGAATTCAATTTCCGAATAAAAAGAAGGGCTTTTGACGTGAAAAATAAAATTATATTGATCAGAATCCGAGATAATGAAAATATTTGTTTTTAGTATCAGTGAAAAAATTATTTCAGAGCAAATTCCTGCTACAATATATATTCAACTAGAGTGAACCGGGAATACAGTCTGGATAGACACAGTCGTTTTTGAAGCATTTAATAGCACCAAATCATAAGCGAATTTACACATTTTTCAGGACTGCATCCACTTTAAATAAAACCATAAAAAAAGTACGATCAAAATTATGGTTGAATCAACAGCCATAATTCTTCACATGTGTCCCGATTCTCCCCAGATGACAGTGATGTTGGAAAAAGCATCCAACGTTTTTGTTTCAATTGTCTCAATTCAATCTATCAATCACACTATCTAAACTTAACATTACATCACTTTCCAGTAGGGCAGGAATCTACTAGTAACCAAGAAGAACGAAGACGTGCAACGCGCGCAGTTGAACATTCCAGTTTTAAAACGAGCCATCGCCAGTCTGCGCAAAACAGCCTGATGCCTAAAAGTGCGCCAAATATAGAGCATTATCTGTGGTGCTCTCGCGCTCTCTCATTTATTCACGCTCTCAACGTGCTGTCACCGCGCTGGCTTGTTTACCTTTTGCATGCAACTCCCTGCTGAGCTGAGTTAGCTGAGTCGGCAGGGGCCTGGGGGTGGCATTTCGCTCTCTCCCAAAAAATGCTGTCAGTTCACGCTCTCAGGTTGAACCAGATTTACCAACACATCGATACCACCGCTGCGTACGAATAGGAAGCTCTTTACATGTGTTGAAGTTTTTCTGTATGGAGATTTTTTCCCCGAGGTTCAGAGGGTCGGTGTTGAACGCGACGAGCATTTGCGCGTGGCCCGCAGGGCTGCTCGCATTTTTGCTTTAGTATTGGTGGGTTGAAAAGAGTAAAGGGTGGTGGGCCCAACCTTTTTCGGTGCATGTAGCGCTGCTGAACATAGTGCGTTGATTTTGTTAACGTGAGCTCATATTCAAACAAAAAGCTCCGCGATATTTAAATAAAAAATATTCGCTTGAAATCGGCTACCTGTTCAATGAACAGGTTGAACAGGTGGACGAGTCGCCTCTGAAATTTGCAATCGAAAAGTAATTTATAGATTTTTTTATAAGGTGCGCCGTTTTCAAGTTGTAATTAAACTTAAAAATTCCCGTGTTTAGATTTTTAAAATAATGTTCATGATTGTTCATTCCTGAAAATATGTTTTTCGAAAAGTTGAGAATTTTCAATAAAATTGCCTAAGAGGCATTGAAGATTTGACCTTTGGTAGTTGAAAGACAACCAATAAAAGAAAAAACAAGAAAATTGAAGTTTTTTTAGTCTCATCCAAATGTCAATATCTCAGCAACTAATCGTCCACTTTTCAATTTAAAAAAATAAACATTAGTGAAAATTTATGATATCTTCCAACAAAATTTGTTGAAAATTTTGGAATCAAGACTAACATTTCAAATGTGCGTAATATTGAATATCGAACAGTCCTCATCAATACCTACAACTTTACATTTTTACACTGATCAGTAAATTCCTTCAAATGATACAGATTTTTGGATAATTTTAATTTTTTTTTTAAATGAAATTTAATATGAAATGAAATTTTTATACAAGAGTACAATCTTGTTAGATATTGTTAATTAAAACATAACGGAGATTTTTTTTTAAATAAACGAAGTTGACTTTATAGCTGTCGGCCACCATTGCTAGTACCAACCACTAGTGTCTTCCTTTTATCTACAAGGACTTCGCCACCCTGGGCTCCTAAGTGTATGAAATTATGGCACGGAGCGACGGCGCCGAATACCCATATTTTCACAAAGAATTTTAGAGCGCCCGCCGCGGGATTCGAACCGACGACCTCTGATTTGGAGTCCAGTGCGCGGTCCGAAAAAAAATAGTTTTTAAATAATACATTGAATTCTGCGTACCGTAAACCGGGGTGACTTTGATAGGATTTCAATTTATTTTTGGAATATTTCCCAACTGGAATGGTTTTTCTCAAGATTATTAATTTAAAACATGTACTGGGGTAGGCTACACAAAGTCCATGCACTATTTCTGAAAAAAAGTTTTTTCTATAATGTTTAGCAAAATAGAATTCTCATTTTAAATTCCGGGGTGACTTTGATTGTCATAGTTTTTCTTGTCAAAATCATATTTAAGATGTTCAAACTTTATTTGTACGGTAAATGTACCATCACTTAGGTTGCTGATATAGTTTTTTTTTTAAAAAAAGTCAATGTTTATATTTAGTTAACGAAGTTTATAAGCTTTATAACAGAATACATATAAATTTAACGTAAAATTGTGAAAAAGTAGTAATTTTGTCTGAAATTCGTTAAATCTAGTATTGTTCATAAAATTATCGATTTATATTACATTTCAAACTGAATTCGAAGCACGAATCACAAGTTTTCTCATTTTATATGAAATTTGTTCAACTGAAATTTATGTTATTTAATTTAATTATGTTTCAAAAACACATATCATTTAATATTTACAAAATTATTTTACCTTCTCCTAGTGGAAAATTGTCCAAAGAATCCGAAAATGCATTCCATTTTACGATTAAAATTCATGTTCATTGAGTAAATTATGACACTTTGAGAAGTTTGGAAAAGTGGCTTTCATCAACATTTTTATAATAATAGTTAACTAACTTTTTAAACTTTTCAAAATGTTACGAAAAGTTCTTCTTGAGGTTCTTTGAGTACTTCTCTACCACGGTCAGTATGATTCCAAACCATTCCGTACGTATTTAATTTGTACTCTTCATTTTGCGGAAAAATCTCAAACCTATCAAAGTCACCCCGTTTTACGGTATGACAAAGTTGGGTAAATTGTCGCTACCTTTGGCCATAATTCTTATAAGAAAAAATGTTCAATTTTGTTTCATTAAGGGTGCACAAAAACCTAGGAAGTTTTTGTCTTCTAATTCCAAAATTGTCAAACTTACGGACCTGCAACAATCTGATTGTAAAAAAAATCAAACTTTGTTTGTAAATTATTTTTTTAACATTTTTTTTAGGAAAAATTAAAAATCTTATCGATAATTCCCGTAGTTTTGATGATACTAAAATGTCTGTAACAAAAATTTTGGTGCTCTGGTTGATGTGCTCCGTTAATGCCGATGCAAATATTTTTGAAATTATGTCCCTCGACTCTGACTGATGCCAAGTGTGGGCAAAAAAATTGTTGCATGCCATGATTTCAAAATTAAATGTGAATTAAATGCATTCTTTTTAAAATAAATCAATTAAAATGGGCGAAGCGATTTTGATTAATATCTGAACTGATTACAACCCTTTCCGAAAATTTGGCATTAAAATCAAAGCAATAGTTGCTGAATGTTGGTTCTTTGGTGCTGAGCAACTGTTACGTAGGTTCAAACCTTTTAAAAAATAGAAATAATATTCTGAACTTAATCAACAATATTGATGTTGGAAATGACTATCACAGAGGAAAAATTAAATGTTCACATTTAAAGCTACTACTCATGAAAAAGGTGCACTTCAAACAAATTTAACAATAGTTATTTTACATCTAAAAACTTTTTCCGAAAATCATGTTTTAAAAAAATATTTGCAGGAATTTTTGACAGTCTTGCTTGAATGGAATTTTGACAGGCTTCACAATTTTGACAATCTATCAAAATTATATTTTTTTGTCAATAAATGAATTTTCAGAATTTTCAGAAAGGCCACATTCATTTTTTGTCCCTTTGATAGAATGTTTGCATAAACAGCTGTAAAAATGTTTTTGGAAGCAAATCAAAAATTCCACAATTATAACTTTTGTTTATGTTGCTGAATTTATTTTAAAGCATAATCATGTTGTTTCAGTGAACTTAAGGTTTGCTCAAAACGTTTTATTTACAAAATCAGAATGATAATTAAACTCACAATATTCAAACGATGCACTCAATCGGTAAAAGTTAAATGTATACTGCACACATCAAACGATCTCCCTCTCTCTTTACATTAACGTGAAAGCAAATGACCATAAAAACACACCACAAAGCTTTATCTACAAATTATAAAAAGTCAATAAAGTCGTTACCCCCCTTTCAAGCTGATTCCAACTGGGGGATGGGTTAGAATATCACGTATGTCGGGTTTGGTGCCATTCGCAGCGAGAGCAGAATCATGCACTTGCATTCAGTTGAATCTGCATTTTATTGCAGGATTTAGTCCCGATAGAAATGTGCATCAGGGTACTGATGGCACTGCAATAAAACATTAATGTGTACTCTCGATTGTTGGTGGAACTTGAGGGTAAATGCACGTTAAGTTTAAGTTAGTAATTTTAAATTACAGTCTGTCCAAATGTTGTTAAATTACCCTAATTTTTAAACCGATTATTTGCCTCCCCCATGCTTGCACCTGCCCATTCGTATTATTATTGAAATTATTGATTGCTCGTGACTGCTGGTCAACTCTGTGATAACCCTTAATTGTTAGACGATTGCTTGCATACCGCTTTGCATACAAATCATATTTAATATTTGTGCACAATCGACTATGGGTTGCATTGTTCGGGATTAATTTAACGAGAAAATAGTTGCACCATGAATTATTATTACGATATTATATTTGAAATGCAAACCGACCTTGACTAATGAGATTCATATTGCTTCTGCATGAAAATCACAGACATTAAAGCTTGCAATAAAATACGCTTAAAAACATTCAGGAACACACCTGTGAAACTCACCTGGGAACCTACCTTCGTCAATCCCAAAAATAGCTTTCGGGTGCTGTCCCCAGATGCCACTTACCTTTCCCAAACCGATAGAGGAAGGCAACTAAATTGCGTACATCGATAAATATTTGCTCCTCCTTCCCTGAGAAAAAGGGAACAGGATTAAAGTGATGAGCATTTTCCGGCTCTGTTTTTGCGCTAGTTTTTTCTTCATCCATTCCCTCTTTTTCTATGTGTAAACTAAGTGGAACGTCTATTTCTAGGCGACTATCGACCTTCTCTTCCCTGCGACTAGCTGTAAGAAACAGTTCTGTGTGTCATTTCCCCTTCCGGTCTGGCGCAAAAATTCTTCAGCCAAGGATAGCAAACACACTCACAATACCCGAATGTCATCATCGTTATCGTAAAGCAAAAAGAGAAAGCTTGGAAGTGAATGGGATTCCCGCCTGTAATTCTTTGGGTTTTTTTGCCTTTTCGCAAAGGCAAGCTTTACTTTTGTTCGCGGTAATAGTCGTTAAAACGACGGGATAAGCCTATTAAAGCCAGATAATGCCGATACTTTTTTTTCGTCGGGGATGCTTTCTTGAGAGATTTTCTTTAGAACGATTTAGGTTTCACTTTAAGAAAAACAATCTAGATTGAATTATTTTGAAAGTTAATCAAAATCAAATTAAACTGAAATACAGTATAATAACTGGTTCAACGTGGTTTAACCTTCTACATCTCAAAATCACTACTAGAAGGTCTTCGATCTTAGTAATCGACAAAAATCAATTTTTCAACCAATTTTGTATCTTCCTAAAGTATTAGAAAAGAGAACTCCTATATTTAAAGAAAATTCTTGGTTTTATGGTTAAACTCGTTTTACATGACTTATTTTTTGTAGTTATTATTTTGCAAAGTACTTTTAAAGAACCACATTTGTGCAATTGAAAATAGAACACGAGACTATGAAGGTGAACTGATCCTAAATTTGCTGGGTTATTTTTTGTGATATAATAAATTCAAAAGCAAATTTTATTTCAAGTTTAGTAAATATTGATAAAGTTAAAATCCGACTTCTGATGATTATTTTTATTAAAATAATCGAAATAAGAGATCAATTTATTTTTGATAAAATTTTGAAAGAGGGACACAAAATATTCGAAAACAAAATTATCAATGTCAGTGGTCCTCAACCTTTTTCGATCTTTTTCCCCCTTGAATAATTTTAATGAACTTAATTTCTTCCTTCAATTTTCAACTTATTAGTATCAATCATTGGCATTATTTTCTGTTGCAAATGCAAGTTTTTTTTACATAATTTTATCGCACTTTTTCAACTCTCTGCATCAGACCCATTCAATTACACTTCACTTGTTCAATATTTAATTCGGAATTCTGCAAAGCTTCTAAAAATCGAACAATATTTTTTTTTTTCAAAAAACAAAAGCAAATTAGAAGTAACTTTTTTTGTTGTATAAATGAAAGCAAACTGGCGAAAAATATGTTTTAAAACAAATTATTTCAAGGTTCTATTAAATAGAACATAAATAGACTACAAAATCAATAAAAATGTAAACAAAGAATGTTCTCAATAAATCTACTGAAGGTTACAAATCCTCACAAATATTTTGTTCAAATTTTGCTCAGTATTCAAATTTCATTTAAATTTTAAAGGTCTGTTTAAATAAAACCTAAAACTAAACAAAATCGAAAAAAAAAACAAAAAATACAGCTCATCTTGTGAAACTAAACCAAAAATATTTAAAAGTAAAGAATCATGTTTCAAACAATATGAAAATTCACAAAAATTAAACAATGAAATTTTCAGTTTTTGTCATCTATATCTTTAAATACCTTTAAATGAAATCTATGAAAAAAGTTGAAAGTAATCAAAGAAATTCACAAATTTCTCAAGAAATTTCAAAATAATTTTTTGTATTAAAGTTTCGAAGAAAGACCCAAATTAAGGATTTTCATGAAACGTTCTTTTCAATTTTAAACTATTGAAATACATAGAAGCATGTGTTTTGCAATGCCCTCGTTTACATTTTTAGACATTCCTCTAGCCAAATTATCAAAAATCTAATAAATTTTCTTTTAAAAAGTCGTTTTATGAAAATGTATTTATTTCATAAAACAATAACATTGATTGAACATTGATCTTGTTGATCGTCGCTTTTGGTCCAAATTGAGTTAAGAATTTCACTCGTATTTTTTATATTTTTATTGGATTGTTTGGAAAATGTTATATACCTACAGTCCAGACTCGATTATTCGAAGCCTCGATTATCCGAAGTTTCGATTATCCAAAGTTCGATCATCCGAAAGTTTGTATGGGACTTTGGATAATTGAATCATGAACAAAAAAACTATTTTAAACATATAATTCGAGTTCTGTGACACCATTTTAGTCAAATTTGACCGCCATATTAGCCGCCATTTTGGATTTAAAAATTATAAATCGCTCTTGCGTAGTTTAAGTAGTAAAACAATAAATAAATAACAAGGCATATATTCAACACTTGAATGTAAAAAAAGAATAAAAATCCATTTTACAAAAGTTCAGTTGTTTTGCAATAACGAGATTTCAAAAAATGTATGATTAGGCGAAAACAAAAAAAAATGCGAAAAAAATACATTTTTTTTTGTGGAACCGTTAATTGAAAATTTTCATTTTTTTTTCTAGAATAAACCCAAACATACTAAAAATGATCCATTTTGTGAAGCTTCGAACTCCTCACCTCGACGTTGACACGTTTTGTTTGGTTGACCATTCTGTGCATTGTCCCCAAGTTTGGTTGAATTTGGTTGCCGGAGTCCCGAGTTATAATTTAAAATGCTTACGGTAGCCGGGCTTATACGAGTGTCAAACGAGTTCTGACATGAAATTCCTTTGGCCAGTTGGCACACTTACAGCAATCTTCAGGGTGTGTCAATATAGCACGACAAGATTGAAACTTCTTTCATATGAAGAGTGACAACAATGCACTGAGTTATTTCGGTTTTTATTGAATATCTTAGGATTGAATTCGAATTTTGGGGATCTGTAAAGGTCAAAAGATGAGACATTGTGAGCTGTCCCAAAATGCACTTGTGACAAGATAGCATTATGACCTATTGACCGCATAGATCCCAAAAACTTTCAATTTTCAACTTAAAATTTCGACAAACGATGAAAAACTGTCTTTTTCAAAGTTTCCTCCGAAATCAACGACCAATTTAATTATTGAATTACGACAAGGCCCATCCCACCCTCGCTTCAAATTTCCGGGAACCAATTTTACGCCATCGTACCGCCGATTACCGCTGGTTGTTATGACTACTCCACCTCGAGGGGGACTATACCACAGAGCTGGCAGCATCTCCGCGAAGTCATCTCTTACGATTCCCATTTCATGCCAGTCTACTCCACAGAGGAAAGAGATACTTTGACGGACTGCTTCTTCGTGGCGGTGTAGCTTTTACTTGTAATTTATTCTAGATTATTTTGCTTTAATTTTTGACTTGAACTAAGGGTATGATTGTATGAAAACATTTTGTACGACATAACTCAAAAAATATGTTATTTCTGTTCTAATTTTTTTATTTCTTAACTATGCTTAAATATACCAAACATTGAATAACCCCTCCCCGACAACACAAAACCACCCAAACTTTTGTTATTACCACTTATTACTAGAGTTGTGACATAAATCAACCGCGACTTCGGTAGCGGAAAGGTGGCAATTTCACGGCTAGACACGCTCCGGTTGGAATAATAATTTTAATGAAACCACCTCAACCTCTCATGACGCGGTCGCCTTCACGAAATACTCCTTCCAAATTCCTTAACTCGTAAGTACAGTAAACCCCCGGTCGTTTGACATTTTTGAAATCTGTATCATGTTCGTTTGATTGAATTTGATTTATTGTCAAAATTATTAAAAGTTTAGTAGTGATTGTGAAGTTGTCAAACCACCGAGTTTTTACTGTTAGCCACATCTTAAGATTCAATTAGCGGTGGTGCGTTTCCCATATTATCTCGCATTTCCTTTTACACCGACAAATTTAGACTTTTCGGAAGATTGTTACTCAATAATCGAGCATAACCTCAAAGAAAAAAAAAACTTCTCAAAAATACAATTACGACCCGCAAAACTTTTGAATTTGTCGTTGCCGTCGTCGTGAAGACTTTCTGTTTGAGTTTGTGGCTTCCAATGATGATGACTTTGCGTTTCCCCATCCCGGGCAGACGGTAATAACACAATTCATGCCATTTCAATAACAAATACTGTTAAAATAACAAAACGGGTTATGGAATATTCTAGCAAAATCCAATTTTGCATAAGAATTTAATAACAATTTATGTTATCATAACAAAATTTGTTATTGGTCTGATATTGGTTAAAAGCCAAAACAACTTGTAACGTAAATCTTTCCCAGTTCCTGAGGGGAACACCCTTGAAGAGTATCGGGGCCGGCATTTACAAAGCGGATTCAGTGGCAGTTTCATTCTCAACTTAATGTTAACATGTTTTTAGGTTAATGTTAACATTCCATAGGTCGCCTCCCTAAGGTGTCATGATCAGGTCCAGTTTGTGACGATACACTACCTTCCCTTTACTAAGCAATCGATTCCAGAAGGGAAAAGATCACCAGTTGTGTTGGTCCGAGCCGGGATTTGAACTCCGATCTACCGCTTACGAGGCGGAAGCGTTACCACTGGGCTACGTGGCTCGGTCCAAAACAACTTGGGAATAACATTTTTTGTTATGGAAGAATACCTCCAACTGTTATTGGGATGATCGGATTAGTTGTTAAAATAACAAAAAAGAATAACAAAGATTTGTTCGAAGAATAACTCAAAATGTTATTAGTCTGTTATTACATTAACAATCCAATAACAAAAAAAAAAAAAATCATAACGGCGAATAACAAAACTTGTTATAAATAACATAAAATGTTATTGTCCTAGTATTTCAAATATCAAAAAATGTTATTCCCACGTTAATTCCGTCTGCTCGGGATCCCAGACTCCCAGCTTTGATATAACTGAGTTGTACCAAACACAAACCGCCTCCAAAACAACCAGTGGGGGAGATCATCGCAGATGACGAAATATGATGTTTGCGTTGTGATAATTAGCATTATGGTTTGTTTACATTTTCTATTTGAACGAGATTTGTCTAGTTTCGAGTGTTGAGTGTGTTTACGGTTGTGGTGGGGAATGGGAGGAGGAGACTTGACAAATTTTATGTCATATTAATTTTGGGGTTTTTGGGAAGGAATTTTTGCTTTGAAATGCCGAATTTGGTAGAGTTTACCGAATTTGAACAACTGAACAGTTTTCGGTAAATTGAAAATTACCGAATTCTGTAAAATTATACCGAATACCGACATTGTACGGTAACCGATTTTGTTCATTTTGACAGCTGGTTTACCGATCTTAACCTAACCGATTTCTCAAGTACTGATTTCGTAAATAAAATCATAGTATACAAGTTTAATGTCTTGTTTTGATTATCTTCAATTTTCTCTCAATTATCCATAAAAAATGCTTTCAACTGCTTTCAGACTAACATTAGATTCCACAATTATACTACCTTTTCCTAACCTCTCAAATCAGTTCATTGCTGATGCAATTACTGCCCGGCAAAAGCATCACAAACCAACCACTCAAAACATTTTATTGCATCTTAGGCCTAACCCAACGGGGGATTCCTACCAATAAAAAGTCCAAACATATGGCCAACACATTTCGCTTCCTAATCAGAACTACTCCGTGTACTATGAAGCATAGAGTGCAGGCGGGCAAATTGTCAACACGACGACACTTTTAACGCCGTTTTATTTAGTAAATTTACCCCAATTTAACATAGAAAAACCCCAGTCATAACCGAATCCATTAGCATAAGAACCCGCAGAACGGCTTGATGAATTCTTCTGCCTGGAAAGGAGAATTTCCCCCCTAATGGATACGTTCTACACCGCTGGACAGTTTTAATTAAATATTGTTGAGACTCATACCCCTCAAAATAAAAGAAAATTCAAACCCCCTGCGGTGGGGCAAGACAATAAAATGAAAATCGTCAGAACAATGAAAAAAAAAGAGAGTGCACCCAGTCACTAAATTTGGTAAAGATGACGACCGAAACAAAACAAGTTATGACGAGCGATGAGATTTTCATGTTTAATTACATTCGCTGGCTGAGAACGGAACATTTCCGCGTAAACAATTCGACCACCGGTTTTTTTTTTTAATCACGGATGTTCGCTGAAGCCTGGCGCAAAAACAACATTGGCAGACCACAGAGAAAAATACACGGACCAAACGGAATGTTTTGTTTGGTGTGAAACCTGGGAAAAAAAATCACGATAAACTGTGGTTTGAAAATTTGCACGAAAAACCACATTCGGTGACGTAAAAGTGACGCACCCCGAGCAGACGGAGATAACTTGGGAATAACATTTTTTGATATTTGAAAATACTAGGCCAATAACATTTTATGTTATTTATAACAAGTTTTGTTATTCGCCGTTATGATTTTTTTGTTATTGGATTGTTATTGTAATAACAGATTAACAACATTTTTAGTTATTTTTCGAACAAATCTTTGTTATTATTTTTTGTTATTTTAACAACTAATCCGATCATCCTAATAACAGTTGGAGTTATTCTTCCATAACAAAAATTGTTATTCCCAAGTTATTTTGGCTTTCAACCAATATCAAACCAATAACAAATTTTGTTATGATAACATAAACTGTTATTAAACCCTTATGCAAAAATTGATTTTTCAAGAAGATTCCATAACACTTTCTGTTATTTTAACAATATTTGTTATTGAAATGGCATGAATTTTGTTATTACCGTCTGCCCGGGACGTGTGAGTTTTATAACTTCTGAGTTGTGTTATTAAAATATTGCCAATTCGCTCATTTGAACTGAATCCGAAGTAACGAGTTCAAGTTATCTTATAGGAACAACTCACAGCTTAATTTTGACCTAGGGATAAAGAGCACATTGATTCTAATTAAAGAGGTAACCCTGGCTGGCAGTCATGTTTAAAAAAATGTTTTATAAGATCATTTTTTCACATTGAAAATCGGATTAATAGCTTTCAAGATATCGTCGATTAAAAAAATTGTCATGCTTTTACGACCCGGGCAGACGGTAATAACAAAATCAATTGAAATAATAACAGAAAGTGTTATTGAATCTTTTCAAAAATCAATTTTTGCACAAGAGTTTAATAACAGTTTATGTTGTCATAACAAAATTTGTTATTGGTCTGATATTGGTTGAAAGCCAAAACAACTTTGGAATAACATTGTTGTTATGGAAGAATACCTCCAACTGTTATTGGGATGATCGGATTAGTTGTTAAAATAACAAAAAAAAATAATAACAAAGATTTGTTCAAAGAAAAACTAAAAGTGTTTTATGTCTGTTATTACAATAACAATCCAATAACCAAAAATCATAACGACGAATCATTTAAGACATGAATGAGCATGAGCATGAGCATGAGCATGGTTGACTGCCAATGAGCTGCTACTCCGTTATTGACGGATCAGCTGAAGTTACACAATGAACCAACAGATGAATAGTGGGAGCTAATCATCCTCACTGTATAACCCCTGAAGATCTCTGCTTTAAGTCAATACCGGCGCCCCCCCAAGGAGATGCAGTTCAACAAAGGTAGGAATGTTAGTCCGATAGTTGAAGTTGCAGACTCATCAAGCACATAGTTTTTCGCTATATACTTGTTGATACCGCTTGAGACCGTTGAATCCACAGCATCTCCTTCAAGCATCACGGGAAGTGGGGGAATTGTGTTAGTAGGGGAAGGAAAGGGAAGGTCAGGATTCATCTTGGTAGATGATATGACCAGAAAGTGAAACAATCGTTGCCTTCCGAGCTACGACGCTATGAGAAGGACTTATCAATCGCGTATTTTTACTTCTTACCGCCGGCGTGCCATCCGAGCAACGATGCTTTGGGAAGGGCTTTCAAACCGAATTGAAATTTGAATTGACGTATTATTCGGTGACGTACAATTTAAAAACCGAAATGAAATTTGAATTGCCGTATTATTCGATGACGTACAATTTAAAATAGATCAGGATTCATGATTGGAAGATGATATGACCAGAAAGTGAAACATTATAGTTGCATTCCGAGCTGCGACGCTATGAGAAAGACTTATCAATTCCTCAATCGCGTATTTCTTTAACTTCTTACCGCCGGCGTGCCATCCGAGCAACGATGCTTTGGGAAGGGCTTTCAGAACGAAATGTAATTATAATTAAAGTTTTGTTCGGCAACGTGCAGTTCATACTATAATATCACAAAAATTTCAAATAGTGCTGCTCAATAAAAAAAAAACTTCACGATTTTTTCCCGACAAGAGCGCAAACAACCGGCTCGTAAGCTGAAATTAATCTCACAAACAACGACGCGAATCTCTATTTCAATGAATACACGAAACTTCCACTACGTCTCGCGGGTTCTTACGCGTCGATCCACACTCCGTCCAACGACTCTGACCACACCGCGACCCATTTTTTCAATGATTTCTAGACCTGTCTACCACTTTCTCGCGGGTTCTCGCGCGCCGAACGAATCATTTAAGACATGAATGCCACAAAAGTGGTAAAATGTCTATAATAACAAAAAAAAAAATAACGACGAATAACAAATCTTCTTATTATTCACATAACATGTTATTGGCCTAGTATTTTCAAATATCAAAAAATGTTATTCCCACGTTATTTTCGTCGGATCGGGGAGTGCCGTTTTCAGCAACTTCATGCATAAAAAGTTTTTTTTTATGGATATTTTGAACTTTTGAGAAAACTATGGTGCTACATATAGATAACGAAGAACACTTGTAATTATGATTCAAAAAATCTTTTTTTTTAATACCTTACTACTTTGCTTAAGATACCAATCTCAAGATATGGATTACATGGCACACTACAAAAATTACTGCATACTTATTTTTAACCTAAAAAATAGGAAATTAGAGTTAAAAACAACGCCAAAGTTGACTCCTAAAAATATCGCTTCAAAAAACATTGGCAGAGTCACATATAACAAGTCAAACTTCCAGCCCAAAATGTTTCTAAAGTTTTAAGAGTTCTTCTTTTCAATGCTTTTTAAAGATCAAAAGAAGATTTTTGGCGAATGTTTAGATCGAAGCTCGCCTAAAAGCGGGGTCAGGTTGTAAAGGGTTTATTTATTCTTCATTTATGTTTTTGAATAGGGCCCTAAGGTCCTATATAAATTTTTATGTACAACGGTAAAACCACAATTAAAACCATTTCTGATCACTTTTTTACATTTGCATGCAAAAAAATAAATTGACATTATCGATGGATCAACTATGGTCCCCTTGGAACGAGCGGTCAAGTAAGACCTTTTCTGTCAAGAAGGGCAGCGAAGTTAATTTTTCAAAATTGATTTAAAAATCAATTTTAAATCCTTTGCGGTAGTACAGAGGGTCATTGTACTCAGAAAACAATAATATCACAAATTTAGGATTAACTTTAGGACCCAAATGATGAAATATTAAATTTTCACCTAAAATATTTTAATTTTTCAAAATTTGAATTAAGCTTAAATTTGAAAAGGTCTAAAAATAGATAAGTTTCCTAATTTCATATTTTAGACCAAATTTTAAAATTATTGCTATTCAAGAGATAATAAAATTTTGAAAGTGTTTTAATTTTTAACATTGAAATTCGAACCGAATTTCCCAGATATCGTCAGTTGAGTAATACTGGCCAATTTTTAATGTTCCAGAGAGAAAGTTACAGGAAATTTTCTCAGCCCTAGATTTTTTTTTCGGAGGTGCATTTTTTAAGAATTAGGTATTTTAAAAATGAAAAAGATGAAAAGAATTCGAAAATAATTAGCCAAAGTGGCTATAACTTGAAAATACTTTTCGATTGCAAATTCGATTTTGCTTAAAAAATATGTTTTGTATCATTATTTCAGTCAGGATTTCGATGTATTAAAAAAACAATAAAAAAAAAATCATATCCCCTAAATCAACACCATCACACTCTGTGGCTCAAAAGATGTTTGTTTCAGTCTCCAAAAACATATTTGAAAATTCGAAAATAAAAAAAAGGGAAATGAAATACGAGGGTTTTATAGAAAATCTAGATGGTTTGTTATCAAAAGATCGGAAATTTTATGTCATTTTCGACGGTGCAGAAAGGAGCTTGCGAAACATGTACCAGCTCGGATGGATTTTCCTACGACGTTATTTCGGGTTGGCACGAAATTTCAACGAAAACCAAATCTATCGACCCAAAGGCCCCCAAAACGTTGTTTTATCCAGTCCATAATGTTTGTTTTGCATGGTAATATTTTTTCATTTAGTTTAATTAAAATTTTGCAAAATTAGGTTAAGACAAGTTTTATAAAGAATTTTTTTTGAACGCTCATCAAGAGAAAAAATGGAAGGGAGCTACCCTTCTCTCGCACGCAAGAAAGATCGGTTAAAAGAATCTCAAAAAATTATCATCTGGATTATTTAGCGGAACATCCATACTACACTTGTAGGTGAAACATCACACGTCGAAAAGTGACCAGTCACCTTTCGTAGATGAACAGTGTTTGTAAAAAAAACGAAAAAAATAATAATTTAAGTGCAGCTAACAATAAGATTCACAAAACAACAAATCATTGACTGAAAAGTTCGGGAGTAATTTTCTTTTGCGTATTTTGCCTTCTCTCTCTTTCGCGGATGAAAGAGATTCGCGAGCGAAAATGTTTTTTTTTAGTAAACTTTATATTCAATCCAAATTCTTTTCTAACTTAGTCCCCTGGGCCTTGTAAAGTCAAGGGGCATGATTTGATCCTAGTGCATTAGTTAAAATTTGGTTAAACATTCTTTTTTATAAGCACTATGGACACCACTTCATGCTACGAGAACTCGCTTTGCCGCAGCCCCAGGGCTTAAGCGTTGACCGATAAGCTGTCTTCGTGAACTAGGTATTGTACGATCAGTTCCTAGCTGGACTCGGTCACTGGAAACGACCGGCGACTCAGTGACCGACGGAATAGGCGGCGGGCCAGATGCGGGCATAAAAATGTCAAAATCTCTTCCCCCTCACTTCGTCTCACCATCCAGCTGCAGCTTTGTTGACAAACAAACGGAGCACGCGGTCGCATGATGGCGGCATCGAGCCAGAATTAGGGGTGATCATGTGATTAAAAATGAAAGTTTTTTCAAAAAAATAATATTTTCCGACCGAATAAAAAAATTGCAAGTATGTTTAAACAATTATTCCTGATGTCGGAGAAGTGATAAAAAAGCAAAATTTTAATCAATTTTTTTTCTTTAAATTGAATTTTTTCACTCCAACTGGGAACCCCTAGGCCACGACCGTTTCCAATGACCGTGAGAAGATGCCAGAAAATCCAGCTACGAGCTAAATCCACAATAGTTCTCCGATAGTGAAAATATCACAATTGCACAAGACACCGCTGCTTCTGTGACTTTTTTACTATCACAATGTGGGATTTAGGTTGGATCTTCAAGATAGTACAATTGATTTGTTGCTTAGCATTAGCATTTAAAATAAATCTGTATCCTTTCCAAATCTATTTGATGTTAAAGTTAGTTGCAATTGTTAAGTAAGAGTAATGCTGTCAATAAACTTTGATTGATGTAGAATACTAGGCATTCTTTTATGTCAAATTGTCCATAGAGTCTCGATCAATTAATAATGTAATGATATCGGACAAAATTCGTTGATCTGTTGAACTAACGGTTTTCGGATTATGGTTGTATCGACCATTGTTGCGAATCGAGGAACTACGGATCTTTTGACGTAATTGGTCATTTATTTTTCAAATCGCGATTTATATCCTATTTATATATCAGTTCATAATGTTTTATTGTTTTTGATAGAAGTAGTACTACAACAGTTAAAAGAACGTTTACTTTTGAACATTAAGTTTAGAGGAATTTAGATTAAAGTTTGGATTTTCAATCCAAAGTAGTTAGCAAATGAATATTTGGACTTATATGAATAACTGAATAAGTTGGACTTATGAATAACACACAACTGTGCATTTATTCTAGTTCAGATCCATACAGCGTCAGTGTTTATTTGGTCGAAGTGTACTAATTCATTGGCAGATTTGATTCTAGTTGTAATGTACGACAAGACTACTGACGGACGTGACAGGACGAGGGCCCAGTTTAGAGGTTTCAACATCAACGATGTGCGGCTGGATCACCCCCAAAAAAAAAAATCTTTTCTAACCTGGTCTAGGATGATTTGGTCATACAAAAATGCAGAAATTAACCCACATTAATCCGTTTGCAAAACCTTCAGAAAAAAAAATTCGAATATATAAAAAAAGGAAATAATAAAAAACTTTCAACAGCAACAGATTAGTTTGATTTTACCTCACAAATATTGGTGCATTCAGCAAAAACTTTTTATATTTTAACATTTCCCTTTAAACTCATTGCTTCCAAGCTACCGCTCACCTCGTTTGATATTCCAATCAAAAAGGATATGAAGGTATATAAAATACCGGTATGCCTCCCCCAACAGCAAACAAAAAACAATTCCGAGAACAATTTATATTACACTTTTTCCATCCATTTTGCCGGCTTTTCCGCCCATTCTGTTCCCGCCCACCAAACCCGATTTCCCATTTGCAAATAACAAATGTTGCTCGATAATAAATGAATATGAATGAACGTCGAACGCCGCGGCATCGCACTCAAAAGAACTTTTCACTCAACTTTTCTTTTTTCTCGTTGCTTTCATTTCCAGAACGCTGCATCCTTCCACGATACTGCACCTCTTCTTCTTGTACTTGGAAACAACCAGGCAGTGAACAAAAAAATGGCAGTTAAAAGCGACCTCTTGAGAATAGATTTGCGTTTTGGCTGCCAGCGAGGAGGACAACAACAGCAGCAGCAGCAAGAGTTGACGGTGATGACACTTCTTGAGTCCTGCAGCAGTCAGTAGAGCAAAGGGTTTCATCGAGTAATGAAAAAAGTTTCAAGAGTTGGTGCAGTTATCAGAGATTGAGAGTAAATTTTAAGGATGTAACGAGGCTGATAAGAACGACGCGTCCAATCACATTTCACAGTCATCACACAGCATCTCATCGACGAAGACTAGAACAACAACAACAACAACAGAATACAAGCAACAACTGCATTTAATTCGTGCCAAGATAGTCTGGAGTAAAGAACTAGCAGAACGTCGTAGATCGTAACCCTCGGTAGAGAGAACAAAAACACAACAAAAAACGTAGCAAAGTTAGGAACGGAACGCACATATCCGATCCCCAACGTAACTAAGAAAAAACCCACAGCGTGCCTGGTGTCCAAATAACGAACAAAAAAAAACACCTTACGAAACACCTACGAACAATATCGCTCTGTAATCGATACCAAAAAAAAGAAACACTTTAGACAACATCAACAGTAAGAAAGACGGAAGCTCATTTAGCATCATTTAGCACAAAACAAAAAACCCAACAAATTTAAAAATGGGCAACAAATGCTGCAGCAAGCGGCAGGATCAGGAGCTGGCCCTGAGTTACCCGGGCGGGTACAAAAAGGGCGAATCGTCGTTCAGTTCGAACATGTCGGGCGGACCGAACAAGCACACCAACGGTGGCGGCGGATCGCTCGATTCGCGGTACACCCCGGACCCGAACCGGGGACAGCTGATCAAGGGGCTGCCCAAGGGCGGGGTGGACATCATCAGGCCGAGGACGACGCAGCGTGAGTATTTATGTTCATTGGTGGTCAACTTTAGTTTTTCAAGAGACTTCTTTTTAAGCGAAACTTGGAACTTCCAATATTTTTTTTCTTTTATGTTATTTTAGTATTTATGTATAGTCTATAGTCCAGGGTACAACAACAAAAGTTTTGCAAAACTTAATTTGATTAAATTTTTGAAATGTTGAGCGCAAACTTGGCCGAAGTCACTTGAAATAAATGAAATTTTAATTTATATATTTTTTTTAATTTGGATGAAGAATTTGGGGGGCTGCCCTATGATCAAAGAAGGCATCATTGGTGCGTTCATAAAAGTCTCCATACAATTTTAACAACTGAGCAATTCTGGACGAAACCCGGAAATGGATTTCAGTTGTATTTTTTATTTGACTAAAAACTTCCCAGAAGGTTTTTATGATCTTTGCTATCCCTGTAATAGTGGTTTTTAAATTTTCGAAAATCTGTATCTTGTAAAAGAATTTTCCGATTCCGAAGATTTCAAGTCTTGAGCAAAGTTGTATGTATTGGTTAGGACTATTCAGAAAAAGGCTAAACTCAATTTTTTTATAAACTTTTTATCACTAAAAGTTAAACTCCCAAAATCCGCATTTTTGCATTTTTTTTTTAATTTTGGGATATGTTTTGGAGAACTAGAAAAGGCACATTTGAGCCACATAGAACTCATAGAAGTATGGAGCAATTCTCTCAAGAATGAGCAAATTTTTTGAAAGTTTTATTTTTGTATTTTATTTGGATGAAATTTTGTGTGTACTTTTTCTATTACCAACGAAGTCATTTTTGGTAATTCGTTCGTTCACATAAGTCTCCATACAATTTTGGCAACCGTCTAAAAGGCTAGTAGGGGAAACTGGGGCAAGACGACCATGTGGGGCAAGAGGGACAATCGAGCGATACGGCGTGATTTTTACAATGTTGATTGTTTCCAGTATGAGGAATTGCTGCGAGCAATGCAATTAAATGATTCTACTATCACATAACCGCCAAAACGACGTAAACGCCACGGGGCATAAGATTTAATGAAGTTTTTTCAAAACCTTCTTATCTTATTATCTTTATTTGGAAAGTACAAAATAAGGCTAGGGATCGTGTTAAGGCTCATTTTATCAAAATGCAATTTTTCCTAGATCAGTAGTGTCCCTACCAATGATATGCACCTAATATACAGTATGTTTTATTATTTCGTTGTTTTTGTTGAAAGCTTTTAAAAAACCTTGTGGGGCAAGTGTACCACACGGATTTTATGTATGGAAAAAATTACAAATTGCTGCAAATTTTTTATTGGGAAATTAATGCATAAAAGTTCATAAAAACTGATAAAAAAATTTTAACTGCTAAATATTTTATTTTTTTTTTCGAAAAAACGATCAAATTATTACTTAAATATTATTATTTTATCTAAAAATGAAAGAAACGTTCAAAAACATTCAAATCTGATGCGTCAAATTGATCTGATGCGTAGTTAGCAAATTAACATGCTATTTTATGCATTGTTCCTCTTGCCCCAACAGGTTGTTCGTCTTGCCCCACTTGTTTAGTAGAACGTACTGAAAATCAATAATTTTAAACTCAATTTTTTATCGTGAAAACAGGATTTTTTAGAAACTTGTTCTATCAAAGTCTTAGTCAACCCCTGAAATAAGATGATTATCAAAAAATCCAACAGATTTTTTACGTTTATAATGGATTTCAACAAGCATTTCCTTAGCATGTTACACTTGCCACACTTTCCCCTAAAATATTTAAAAGCATGTACCTTGAGACATATTTTCTGATCGATTGGTGTCTTTAGTAAAGTTGAAGAACTGTTCAGAAAAATATAGCTACACTCAAAACAAGAATTTACAATTTTTGAACCCATTTTTTAATTGGACTTTTCACACACAAAAATTAACTGAGCATAATAACAATTTTTATAAATTCTCATTTTTGGATATGTTTTAGATAACAAAAAATACCATCTTTTAAGCTATGGCACAAGTAGGTCAAATCTAGGTTAAAATGCATTCGGTAGTGCTGCCAATTTTTCGAAAAAATAATAATATTTGGCTCTTTTAGGAAAACAAAAAAAATGTAATCGATAAGTAAGATGCATTAATTTCGATATCGTGCCCCGTTTTCAAATTAAGCCGTTGCAAATATTTTTCGGAGTTTATGTATATATTTCTTTCTGAAAAGTTCTAAGCAATACTTACAACTTTGCCGAAGACGCAAAATCGATCAGAAAATTCGCTGTCAACAAAATCGAAACGTACTTTACAGATTTTTTATAAAGAGATAAAGACACTGAGTTTTATTTGAACTACAAAATCACAGTTTTTCAATTTTTACGAGTAATAATTTTGAAAATATTTTTTTTCGAGAAGTTCAGAGAATTTCCATTAAACTGTCTAATAAATATTGAAAATTTGTCGTATCGTTTATTTTTATAATTATTGAAAAAAAATTGGAAATGTTATTAAAAACACGCCTTAATCTACCTAGAGGTGAATAGAACCTTTCTTACAAAATTAAGAAGCAAATCAAATAAAAGAGAGCAATTTGTAGCATAATGTTACCAAAAATGCTATTTTTTAATTATTATTTTAAGGGATAAATTGTAACATTACTTAAAATATTCAATAAAAATATTGGATTTATAATATTGGAAAAATATGAAGAGTGCACAGTCTTCAATGCTAGTCTATGATTCATCCAAAAAAAGTAATGTATCGCTATTGCACAATGCCGTTAGATATAATAAGCCAGAAGATACACTTCCACGCGCAAACGAAAATGCGCTGTCATTTAGGCTTCGACTTGACGACTTTTTTTTATCGAGAACGAGCCGGGACTTTGAATTGTTCGAATAATGTTCAGTATATGATTCTTCGAATAATGTTCAGTATATGATTCTGTATAAAACCAAAAATTAAATTAGAAGAAATAAGGTAAAAATAAGACGCAAATCACTAAAATGGTTATGTCTCTGAAAATAAATTTTAAAAAAATCTTCAAATTTTGGGCACAATTAGTTTATGGCGCAAGCTTCCTAAAAACTTTTGTTGGAAAATTTAGTTACTTGAATTGGAATGTGTTTTAAAATAAAGAAAAAGTTACCTCTAAAAAAGTGTTTTACCTACCTTAACCGGTTAAAAATTGCGAGTCCGTCCGAGTGTCGTCTCCGACCTCCGAGCCACAAAAAAAAAATATAAAAATGGTTATAAAAACGAGCAGCTTTCGAATGAAGAAACGCTCGCATCGCTCAAGTATTTCAGAAAATGAGTTCTCAAAAATCAGACTTTGAGTTTTGATTCTCGAGCCAAATTTTTATCGAAAGAGCATCAAAACCTACAAATAAAAGTCTTGGTCTTGTCCCAGAATAAAAGCATTCTGGGACGATTCCTAACCCGCGCACGAATTATTTTTTTTTTCCTAAAAGCAAACCTTAAGGTGAAATGGAAAGGCAGATCAAAAATTCATTCAAGTTGATCAAAAGTTGTCCAAGACCTGTCGTCCTGTTTCACCTTAAACCTTTTGTAAGAAAAGCAAACATTCATATCCTCGTTTGAAGAAGTAAAACCAAACTTGCAAAACTAATTTTCCATTGACTTCTTTTCAAGAAAAAAAACTGCAGAATATTTAAGGAAATGAGCAAGTCTTCAATGCTCATTTCCTTAAATATTCTGCAGTTTTTTTTTTTTTTCAATATATTTCTAGAAATTTTAAAAGTTTCCTATAAAAATGACTGTGGTACATTGTACCATAAATCCTTTAAGCTGATAGCCAGTTGATACCATCACACACTTTCACACACAAACAGCTGCTGGTACCATCGCGGAAGCATCACAAAAGCTTTCCCTGTCTCCGATATGGAATAGTTTGTTTGCATTTCTGCCCCATAACAAACCGTCAATCATGGTGCACGTGGAGCGTGCTAGACTCTTATCACTAAATGTGTTGCCCGGTTACATGGAAAAACGCGTTATAATTGTGCAATCTGTAATTCTTTGGATTCTGAAATGGGGTTACCGAAAATGCAAATTTGATTAACCTGAATATTACTGGGAATTTTACTCATTCTTTGCTGTAAACAAACAGCAAAAAAAAAGTTTAATTTTGGAAGGTTCAAAGTTTGATTGAATGAATATTATCTCTTTTTTGAGTAATTTTCTTTAAAAAAATGTGTAAAAATGTGAAATTCAACAGAATCCGATGTAAAATTAAGATTTTTTTTGAAACAAAATTACGAGATATTAAATTTGAAAAGTTATAAGTTATAGAGATTAATAATTACTTACAAAATGTCCTAGCGTGTGCCCGTGATGGTTCATAGCAGAGCAATATCCTGCCTCCTACTTTAATCCACTTGACTACCTTCTCCAATTGCCGATTGTATTCTTTTCACTTACTGATTTAACCACCAGACAGTTGCATAAACCCCCAATCCTTTCCGGTCCATTTAATTTAATCCATAAATCGTTTCTGGTGCCAAGAGTCGTCCTTTTATTTCGCAAACAACAAAAAACCAAACGCACCGTGGTTTTGATAAATGTATTGATTTTCTTCTTCTTTCCTCTCTCTTCTGCTATGGACAACAGTCCCGCTGGGTGGTCTCGGCGCCCGGCGGATAGTGGTCGCCCTGTACAACTACAACGCGCGCGAGGAAACCGACGTCAGCTTCGTCAAGGGCGACCGGATGGAGGTGCTGGACGACACCGAGTCGGACTGGTGGCGCGTGGTGCACCTGAAAACCCGCCAGGAGGGCCTCATCCCGTGGAACTTTGTCGCCGAGGACCGCAGCGTCATGAGCGAGGAGTGAGTTTTATTTCCCAAATTCCGTCCAAGAATCCAATTCTAACGAAAATCCCCCTCTTTTCCAGCTGGTTCTTTGAGAATGTCTCGCGGAAGGAGGCGGACAAGCTGCTGCTCGCGACGGAGAATCCGCGGGGCACGTTCCTGGTGCGACCTTCGGAGCACAACCCGAACGGCTTTTCGCTGTCCGTGAAGGACTGGGAGGAGGTCCGGGGCTACCACGTGAAGCACTACAAAATCAAGCCCCTGGACAACGGGGGTTATTACATCGCAACGAACCAAACCTTCCCGTCGCTGCCCGCGCTCGTCATGGCGTACTCCAGTGAGTATTTTTACCGTGTTTTTTATTTTCAATTCTGAATGTCTAATTTTTTATCTGAATATGAATCGTGATGTGAAAACCCAATAAAAGTTCTAGAGTATTTTTTGAAAAGGTCCTATAGACATATAAAACACAATAGCTTATAGTACATTAAAAAAAACTCTTGGGTTGTAAACTAACAGGCTCTCGTCACAAATAAACAATCATAGGGGCAGGGGGGGCAGAATGGACCAGGGGGGCAGAATGGGCCACCCTTGGTTTTGGGCTTTAGAATGGATTTAGACCAACTGTAAGGCAAGGGTCTTATAAAGGACGTCAAATAACATCACCATACCGAAAACGACGTTTGAATTCATTGTATTTTTCGAATTATGAGCAAAAATGTAAATAATTGACAAAACCACGCAAATGTTGTTTATTCCGAGGTTTCTAAATAAGCTTTCTGAAAAGTATGATTGTTTTAAAAAGTTTGTTCAATGCTTATAATGTTACTAGAGGTTACTACCTAGGTAAACAAACAACAACGGAACCTTCAAATCATTTAGAGGCTTGGTGGTGGAAGTGTTAAATTAAAATCCACTTGGGGGCAGAATGGACCACCCTTTTCCTGCCTTATAAAAACAATCAAAAGTAGCGAAATTTGAGCAAAATGGATTATTTCACTCCTTGTAGCTTCACAAATCACGTTTAATGCAACATTAGTTGATTTTTTACTTGTTTTGATGCTTATTTGTAAAAATAGTGTCTTATTTCAACATTTTAACACTATTTTCAATAATGTTTGTTTTGTTAAGTGACTATTTTTATCAAAGTTGTCTTACTTCATGGAAACTATGTTAGAAAGGTCCCTTAAGTCATTTCTTATTTCCCTTCAACGTTGTATTAGACGAAATGGCTTGTTTTCTAAGGTGGCCCATTCTGCCCCACAGGGTGGTCCATTCTGCCCCGCACCCTGGAAAAGTAGTCGAAAAAATATTTTTTTTAAAGTGGCTCAAAAATAGTTTTAAGCTCAAAATTTTCATCAACCAAGTATACAACATTGAAGGGAACATCCCAAAGCATAAGCCTACTACACTGAATTCATATTTTTTTATGCTTTTCTATGGTTTTTGGCGCATTTTACTTAGGCGGACCATTCTGCCCCCCCTGCCCCTATTACAAATTAATTTTTTTTTTTACCGAACAGAGTCGTGGAGCAAGATTTTTGGCAACGTGTCGCAATTTTAATTTTCTATCTTCTCTTGCCTTTTTAGAGCAATTCTCGCTCAAATCAGGATTTTTTCTGGTACTGACATCACACGGGTACAAAAGTACCAGAACAATTCCTGATCTGAGCTGGAATTGCTCCTATATGACAGACTTAATTTTTCAGTGTCGTAAATATTTTTACCGGATAGCTCGTCAAATTTCCCATAAGATTGTCTTTGGCCAAATCAAAGATGTTAACATTAAAATTGCAAAATTCCTGTAGTTATAATATTCTAAAATTCCGTTAAAAATATATACGAGACAGAAAAAAACAAACTTAAACATTTTTATTTGTAAAAAAGCTTGTAACTTTACAAGTATTGGACTTAGGACACAGGTAGAGGGAGACGAGCGGGAATTCCCGGGAAAAATTTCCCGGGAAATCGATCATTTTTGGACCTCTCGATTCCCGGGAAATTTGGTCGAGACTCCCGGGAAATTTTATTCTAATAAATATGAAAACCAAATTATATAGTCTAATCAGAAATAAATTTGAAAAAAATTCGAAATTGTTCAGAAGATTGAATGTTCAATGATCGATATTCATTTTCGAATAAACCTATGCTTCTATAATCTTTTTATTCAGAAAGTGTAAATTGAAGTGTAGCCAAAAGTTACTTTAAAGCATACTTAGCAGGTACACACCAGAAATGAAAAACTCAGGTTTTTTTTAAATATTATTTCCATTTATTATTTCTAAGAGGTAAAAGCCTTTTCAAGATAAGTTCAATTTCCATATCATCTTTCGAGCATAGTAAACCTTATAATTTTGTTTTTTTTTTTAAATTCAACATCAATATTAAATTACATTTTGGAAAATAAAAACTCTGCAACTTTTTGTAAAGTTTAGGGATAACTGTTGATATTTCTTCATTCAATATTTTCCAGATAAATATTTCTTCATTTAATATTTACAGTTGACCCAAAAAGGAAAAACAATTTTAAATTGTTGTTTTGAGTCGTTATTTATCATATTGCAAAAATAAAGATACTGGGAAATTATAAATTAGCTAATTTTAAATTTTTAAAAATCTTATAACAAGTTCATGCAAAAAGCTTCAGAATTCAAAAAAAATATATCAAAATGTAGAACTGTGAACTATAAAACGAGGCTACTTAAATTCACGTTTCATTGAATAAGTTTGAATTTATTGTAACTGAATTGGTTGAATAGTAACAAATTTAGTACATTTCTGTTAAATTATTGGAACTATTGCATAGTTAAAAAAAACTCCCGGGTCCCGGGAATTCCCGGGAAATAGCAAAATACAACTCTCGATTCCAGGGAAATTGAAAATCTTGAGAATCGTCACCCTCTAGACACAGGTCAATATGGAGAATTTTATGTAAAATTGTTTGGAGAATTGATTCCCGTATTCAGTTTTTGACGTTTGAAAAAATCTAAAAAAAATCTAAAATCAAATCAAATTATTCGCTCTACAGCAGCGATTCTCAACGGGGGTACCGGGCCTACTTGATTTACATGGCAGGGGGTACCAGCCTAGAAGAAGGTTGAGAATCGCTGCTCTACAGCATTGCCTTGGCGTTCTCGATTGCGAGATTCCTACTCGAAACTAGGTGTTCGAAGGCTTGATTGTTGAGGCAATTGCAAACCTCTTTTTACACCATAGCTTCCATCCACCCCGGGATTCAAACTGACGACCTTTGGATTGTTAGTCCAACTGCCTACCAGCGACTCCACCGAGGCAGGACCCAGGGAGACGACTCTTACACCTTGACTGAGCTAACGACCTAACCTTTTTAGGTTAGTCCGGGGCCAACATTTACTTCCCGTCCGACGGAAGGCGTGATCAGGCAGATCTCGTCTCGAAAAATGCCACCGGGACCGTCTGGGATCGAACCCAGGCCGACTGGGTGAGAGGCAACCACGCTTACCCCTACACCACGGTCCCAAAAATCTAAATAAAATTCAAAAATTCTAAGATTCTGAAATTTCTAAAACTTTTTAATTCTAAGATTCTTAAATATTAAAATTTTGAAATTCTCAAAATTTAAAATTAAAAAATCAAAGATTTAAACATTTAAAAATCTAAATTCCTGTAGTCATAATATTCTAGAATTCTCTAAAATTCAGAATTAAAATAATGTATAATTCAAACATTAAAGAATTGAAAAACCATCAAAATTTCAATGGATATTGAAGTGTAATCGATTAAAATCAATTCAAAATCAGGGTGACCACTCAAATCCCATTTTAAAATTCCCGACTTTTCTAGAACCTCAAATAATAAGCATTTCTTACCTGAAACATGATTTCAAATAAAAAAATCTTTACAAAAGGTAAATATAAAGCATCAGACTAAATTTCTAAAAGAAAATCCAACTACTGACAGTTTCAGTAAAAAACGTATCAATTTAGGAACTTATTGACTAAAAATGAAAGCATTATTTTGATTCAGAATAAAATAATGAATAATCAGTCTTTAAAAAAATAACAGAAAGCTTCAAAATACCTATTGTTACAAAGTTTGTTTTTGAAAATGCCTAACATAAAGTTTTTTGAAACTTGGTTTAAATTGGCAATGAAAAAGGTGATGACAAAAATGGCTAAATTGTAAAAGGCAACCAATTTTTTTTAATGTTTTTATTTATTATCAAAGAAATTAATTAATACAGTAGTTGTTCGGTAACTGGGCTGAGAACGTAGCCCAGTCACCGAATGCTGCTCGTTAACTGGGTTGAACAAAAAACAACGAGGGGACCACCGATGCATAATATTTTCCAGATGAAATATAAAAATAAAAGTTATTCAAATTTATTTACAATGCTTACTTTTCATTTTTCTTTAATTGTAACTTGAAATTAAGCAAAAGTTTAAAAAAAGTTTTTTTATTTATTGAATATGATTTTTGCATCCATTAATCCCTCGGTCATTTTGGTTTGTTTTGGTTTTTTGACGTTTGTCTGCTTTTTAACTGTGCTACGGCCCAGTTATCGAGCGCCCAGTTAAAAAGCAGCCCAGTTAAACAACGCCCAGTTACCGAACAACTACTGTAATTCATTAATATACTGACCACAGCTGAGGGACAAAAACATAAAATTTAAAAAAAAAAACCAGCCTTATTTGGATTTTTTTTATATGTTCAAAGCGTAAAAAAGTTTTTATTTTTTTCCGATTATTACAAATCAAGCTTTATCTATAGTCATGTACTCATCAAACAATAATTGAAATTGGCTCATAGAAAATATTATAATAATTTGGGTCATACCACTATAATCATCCAATATTTTTTAAAGGATTTTTGATGTCTTATGTGCAAATAGCCTTTCCATTCTCAAATAGGTTTAAATAGTGAAAGGAACCTTAAATTGCATGTTAGATGCTAAAGACTGAGTTTTGAAAATTGTACAAAATATTTAAAAATTATTCCAAGAATTAGGAAATATTTTTAAAACATTGCCGACTTTTTAACAAAAAATTACAAATTCCTGACTTTTTCCCGATTTTTCGTGGATTTTGGCGAATTCCCGACTTTTTCCCGATTTTCCGACTTTGGGTGGCCACCCTGTAAAAAGCATTCCCTTGCGTTAAGAATCACTTTTAGCATGTTTGTGTAAGTTAAAAAATCTTTTGAATTTTTGAAAATTTTCGATATTCAGTATCGCAAAAAGTTTTTTTTTTCGCTTATGTTTTTTCGTCAAATCTTCCTTTTTTTTAAACTAATTTAAAAAAATTGACAGTTCTCGACCTAACGAAACACCCTTCGAAATCGGGTAATCAAAAACAACCAACCAGTTAGCCGATTTAGTCGGGATTCGTCAGGAGTAAGATTTTTAATCGGTTTACGAATAGACCGATTAAATTGGGTTGAGTCAGATTTTATTTTATTCACAGACTAAATCGGTAAAAAATCGGTTGTTTTTGTAACCGATTTCGTCGGCCGATTTCGACAACCGATTTACCACCAGACGCTTATGTAAAGATTACACAGAAGTCTGTTGCCCGGTCGGCCGATTCGTTGGCCAACGAATCGGCCGAAACCACCCGACTAGATCCGACTTAGTTATGCGAAAAGTCGGATTTTTTTACGGGGAATAATTACAAAACAACTGAACGAGTGTAAAATGCATTTTAAACATTTTTTTCATTCAAATTTTCATGTTTTTTGCCCATCCCTCGACCCGGCCAGAGGCGAGGGACAAAAACTATGATTTTTTTTTGCATCGGCCTAAATTCTAAAAATTGATAATTTCAATATTTTAAATTCTAGGATTCCGATATTCTGAAATTAGAAAAACTTTAAATTTCTAAAATTTTGAAATTCTAAAGTTCTTAAATTTTAATTTTGATTTTTTTTTTGAGCTTAAGAATCTAAAGTTTTGAAATTACAAAATTCAAAAATTACAAAATGATCTGATCTGATCTGGATGCACTTATTCACTATTTAATCTCCGTCTTAAACGCCATCTTGAATTTCTAATTTAAAATTCACTTTTGAGCAGCGATGGAAGAATATTCATCGAAAGAAAATCATTTGACGCTCATCAGGAGAAAAAAATGGAAGGCAACATGGCTATCCTCTCCCGCGCACGAAAATCGGTAACATTAAAAAATCACCATCTAGATTATTCGGTGGAACACCGAATTCACTACTAAACTTGTAGCTGTTCCGTCAAACGTCTAAAAATGACCTGTCACTTTTCTTAGATGACCAATGATTTTAAATAAAGCGAAATTAATGAATTTATGGCTCTGGAAGGCATTATTCCCGATCGGCCATTTGGCAGCCATGTTTGTTTTAGAAAAAGATTGATTCAATTCTTGATTCAGAGTGTATCAATCAAAAATAGGTTTTCTTTGTGTAGTTTGTAGAAGCATTTTACATATCGTGAATATATTTTCATTTCAATTTACTATTTCTGGACCCTGAATTCAGAACCATCATTGACAGTCATTCCCAAAAAATGAAAGACACCTTCTACCACCTTAAGTGGTGCTAACATTGAGATTCACAAAAAATCTTCGACTGATTGATTCTCTTTGAGAACTTCGGGAGCGATTTTCTTTTGCATGTTTCGCCTATTCTCTATTGCGCGGGTGAAGAAAGTTCGCAAGCGAAAAAGGTTTTATTGTGATGTTTCCATCCCTGATTTTGAGCATTGTTGGGATCATTTTTGAGCTCAACGACCCAAAACGAGATAAAGATTTTTTTAATTAAGATAAAAAAACTTGCGAAAAAAAACATTTTGCGGTCTTGCACGTTGTAATTTCACAAAAAATCAAAACATTTTAAAATGAGAAAATTTAAATTTTAATAACTAATCCATGTTTTTCCTCTTCCCCAGAAAACGCGCTCGGCCTGTGCCACGTGCTGTCCAGCCCGTGCCCGAAGCCGCAGCCGCAGGTGTGGGACCTGGGCCCGGAGCTGCGCGACAAGTGGGAGATCAACCGCAACGAGATCCAGCTGATCCGCAAGCTTGGCCACGGCAACTTTGGCGAGGTGTACTACGGCAAGTGGCGCAACAACATCGAGGTGGCGGTCAAAACGCTCCGCGAGGGCACCATGTCGACGGCGGCGTTCCTGCAGGAGGCTGCCATTATGAAAAAGTTCCGCCACAGCCGGTTGGTGGCGCTGTATGCGGTTTGCTCGAAGGAGGAACCGATTTACATCGTGCAGGAGTACATGTCGAAGGGGAGCTTGCTGGATTATCTGAGGACGGGGGATGGGCAGTTTTTGCAGTTTGAGGATCTGATTTACATTGCGGCGCAGGTGGCCTCGGGGATGGAGTACCTGGAGCTGAAGCAGCTGATCCATCGGGATTTGGCCGCGCGGAACGTGCTGATTGGGGAGAACAACGTGGCGAAGATCTGTGATTTCGGGTTGGCGCGGGTGATAGCGGACGACGAGTACTGCCCGAAGCAGGGTTCGCGCTTCCCGGTCAAGTGGACCGCCCCGGAGGCCATCGTGTACGGCAAGTTCTCGATCAAGTCGGACGTGTGGTCGTACGGCATCCTGCTGATGGAGCTGTTCACGTACGGTCAGGTGCCGTACCCGGGAATGCACAGCCGCGAGGTGATCGAACAGATCGAACGGGGCTACCGAATGCCAAAGCCAACGAACCATCACCTGCCGGACGACATCTACGCGCTGATGCTCAAGTGCTGGGACGCGATACCGGAGAAGCGTCCGACGTTCGAGTTCTTGAACCATTACTTCCAGAACTTTACCGTCACCTCGGAGGTGCCCTATCGAGAGGTGCAAGACTAAACGGCAGCAGCAACCAGGCTAGAACGAGACTTTTAGAGAGAACTCTCTCTTTTTCGTCCTTCGGGTGGGTCCTATTATACTAGTAGTAGCGCGTAGTTTTCGTAGCAGCAGCAGCAGTAGCAATTAGTCAGGTTAATCACACACAGACAAACAGACACACAAACACACTTTTACACAGTCATAAAACATTACGTTGCATTGTAATCACGTAATTGTGCGTTAAGAGTATCGTGAACGCAGAATAGTAATAAAAAAAAGAGCGTTTGAGGTAAGAGACGCTTCTTCGAAAAGAAAAACCAATCAGGCTTTGCAAATTGCTCTGCATATTGTGGCGTTTTTGATTTCATCCAGCAGCAGCAGTTAGAGGGAAGTACCTAGTGTGTAGAGAAGTGATCGTGAGCGTGATTGTGATCGAGATTTAGAGTGATGTTGCGTTATGAATTTCCGTAAATCTTTGAATTTTCTCTCTATCAAACTCTTTCTCAAACCAAAGCTATACAAAATCTTTAGGTTTAGGTCATCAGCGTCGTTGCGGGAAGCGGAAGGAGGATTCTTTTCCCTTTGAAATTTTATCAGTGCTTTTGTGTTTTGAACATTTTAAAGCATTTCTTTCAACGTAAATTTGGAAAATGGCTGACATTCAATGCTCTACGATCCCATTTTAGTCAACTTTGAAGGGTTGATTGCCTATGAAATAAGCAAATGCATTTTCTCAATATTTCTTCACCGCCATCTTGGATTTTAAAATTCTAAATCATTTTAGAGTAGTTTTGGGGTAAAAATGAAAAATAAAACAAAAACAATTTATTTTTCGTGATTCGATTATCCGAAGTAAAAATTTCCCAAGGCTGCCGGATAATTGAGTCTGGACTGTTCACTCAGTGAATCGCAATTGAATCGCTCTGATTATTTCAACCATTTGAACACAACTTGAGTTTTTTTTTTTTTGAAAAGTTCCTAGAAGCTATTGTATTTCAAAAAAACTCTAGAACTGATCTTCTCAAATCAATCAAATTACGAAAATCTGCTAAGTGGGGTCCTGTAGTCTTACACGCACGTAACGTAAACGCAAACTTCTTACCGAACCTAATCAAAAATGAGTAAATGTGGCATCTAACAGATCTGAGTGAATTTCACTCGGAATTCAATGAAAACTGAGTTAAATTTACCCAGACTTTGAGTGTACAACAATAAAAGGCGTGCTACACTCAAAATCAGAAGTACCCTTCAAAAAGGGTTCTATCTACCCTTTATCTGTCAACAAAAGGTAAACAAACTCTTTTTGATGGTTACTTCTACCCTTTTTTTCAAGTTTACCGGTGGTAACCTTTTGCAAAAGAGTAACGACGGGTTTACTAAGATGAAGGGTAGATAGAAATCATTTTGAGGGGTACTTCTGATTTTGAGTGTAAAGAATAAAATGATAACTTTTGAATTTAATTGATTTTATTTACTTTTTTTCGGCAGTAAAAGCAACCAAAGCAGCGGTACCAAAAACCTGCTTCTTTTTGTAAACACATAATTCAAATCAAAGTGCGCGAGGTTGTAAAATTCTCAGAGAAATTCACAAATGCCCAATTTACCCATTTCTGACTACGTTCGGGTTTGACTAAAACTACATGATTTGGACGTGCATGGCCCAATTACAGAATGCTGCTCGCTAACTGGTCTAATACAAAAAATGACTAGCAGATCTTCAATGCAAAATAAGTATTAATTAAAACAGAAGAATACAAGTTTCTCAAAAATATGTCTAGATTTAACCCTACAAAATTCTTTGAATGTGACTTGAAATTTCATAACTACTTGAAAAGGGTTTTTTTTAAATTAAAATTGATTTCTTCATCCACTGAACCCTGGATCATTTTGGTATGTTGTTGTTTTTTGACGTTTTCTGCAGTTAAAAAGAACACCCAGTTTAGCACAAATTTGAAATGTTTGCCAATTTGAACTGGTTTGACGTTCGCTGAGGGTGTCAAAAAGTTTGGTTATGTTCTGCTTGCAAAAGACAATGATCGAGCTCGAGCTGTCACAGTCCCTGCGAAATATGTTGACTGAAATATCGGGCGGTCAGTCAAAAAATAATAATCTAGAATTCGCATGACAAAAAAAAGTTTTGCTAGAAAGAGATAGCAGATCTGATGCAAACAAATCCGCAGCTACCATGTGAACATACTTTGAATGTGTTGGTAAATTTCTGGAATTTTATCATTGTTTACATCAGGGCACTATGACGAGTTCGTCATTTTCGGGCTAAATTAAATATGTGTGCCTAGAAAGCCTAATTCAAAACAAAAAGTTTCTAAAATGTCAAATTATGACAATTTTCCGGGCAAATTTGTCCGTATTTTTAAGCATGCCTAAATAGGTCGAAAACGCTTTTAAATGCATTTTATTTTTATTTTTTTAAATACTTTCTTTCTAAAAGTGTATTTCAATCCAGTTTGGCATGCTGAATAACCGTGCAGAAAAAAAAATCCGGTAAAATTTGCTCGGGAAACGGTCTAAATTTAGTTAAGTTTAGTCAAATGAAATTTCAGTAAGCGATTTATCAATTTAGATTTCACCGAATTCTCAGTTCATTGATATTTGTCACATTGTCAGATGATTTCCTGAATTTGGTTCGATGAAAATTCTGTAACTTTCTTCTGTCAGTTTGACAGATTTGATTTTTCATGCCATTTTAAATATTTCCAAACCCTGATTGATGTATTTATTTCTCAAATCACATTAGAAAATTTCATGAAACTGCCCCTCAACATGTATTTTTATAAACATTTTTTCTTATCCTTAACAAATCAAAAGCATTGATAAAATTAAAGGGAAAAAGTATCGCTAGTCGTCATTTTCTAGAGAAAATCAGTTCTTTTGTAATATAGTTTCTAGTGTCATCTATTAAGTCTAGTTTTCTACAAAAAAGGCTTGCTCATAAAAAATTAACATTTCCTTTATTTACACTGTCCATACAACTCTTAAAAACACATGTAGAATGATTCTTTAATCTACAAAAACTGCCATTTTTTCTTGCTATTTTCAATTTTCGCAAAAAAATTCTTTCTTTCAAACCCCCGCAAAAGTTGCACGCAAATTTGTTAATCGTTTTAGTGATTGTGTACAACAAAACTGAGATGTTTTAGAAACAAAGCAAGCTTTTCGTTTCCTCATTGCCGCATGGCACATCTCTATTGTTCTCTCCTCACTCACGCGGCAGTAGCACGTTAGCAGCACCACACACTCACACAGACACACCACTTCACCACTACGAAAGCAGCACGCTGCGAGGGAAACTGTATGAAGTACATATATTATAGAAAACACAAACACACACACACGCTATATAATGCATTAAAATATTAAATTAATGATTAATGATAAGTAACCGAAGCAACTGAAGTAAACAAAAAAAAACAAAAACAATTTTATGACTATTTATATTTATATATAAATTAATTTACTGAACTTATTAATTAGAGTACTCTACCTATTACCTTCATTATTCGGTTCACTTTGAAAGGCAAGCGGAGGAGGAAACACAACAAAGAAAAAAGCAAGTAAGCAAGCAAATTTATCAGCGAAATAAAAGAAAGAAAAAAGGTAAACAACAAACAGGAAGTCACACACACACTTTTTACTCTCTATTCTATATCTTTAACCAAAAACAAAAAAGAATTTGAAAGCAAAGCGAAGCGAAAATAAGAAAACGTTAGAACAAACAAAAAAACTAGTGAATGAATGCAAACAAAAAGCAAACCAAGTAAATCGTTTCTGTCCAGTAAAGAAGACAATTGCCAATAAAACAAAACAAATACCACACTTTCACGCAGACAAAACACACACACACTCACACATTGATATACAGTGCAGTGCTGCCAGCACGTTAGTCAGTTACTCTCATAACGAAAAAAGAAAAACAAACAAACAAAACAAAAATAAAACGGTTTTAACATCCCCTTGAAAAAAATAAACAAACAAAAACAATCGCATCCATACACAACACAAAATATTGACAAAACACACACAAGTAAATCAAATTTTTAACTATACTTCTCCTGCTAGAGGCGAACTTTGCGACGGAACTCCCCAATTTTTACAAGCTGAAATCTGCTAAACAAACAACAAACAAACAAAAGCGTTTTATATACAACTACAACCACATCAACAACAAAATAAAAAGAGCCACAACCAACAAGAAGAAGAAGCAAAACAATAACAGTGAAACAGTCCCCTTTTTAAGCGCGTGCGCGTGTGTGTGAAGGCCTTTGGCAATCAAACAGACTTACACCAAAAAGAAAGCAAAACAATTAAACAAAACATACACACACAGAAAAAAGAGCGAATAAAACAGTGAGAATTTGTGACGGAGGCCGCATTTTGAAGAGTTGCGAACAAACCTTTTTTAGCGTGTAAGAAAATGAAATCACACACACACAGACAAAACAGTCACACACTCACACATCTGACAGTGTAACGTTACGAGAGCGCGTGTTAAAGAGTCAAACACTGAAAGAAATCGACACGCAAACAACATGAGAAAGGAAGGACGATGATGAAGTGGTGTAATCGTAAGCTATTCGTATAAGACAAGAATAAAACAGAGTAAAAAACAAGCAAAATGACATACACACGTGGTGAAGAAAAAAAAACAATTCTATGTTTAGTGGTTTGTTGTATGATAAACAAAAAAAAAACAATAAAAAAGGAAAACTTTGACAAAATATCGAACTTGCGTTGCGTTTTTGTTGGATTGTGATATTTACATTAAAACAGATTCCGAAATTCATGATTTGATGGTTGGTTTTGGGAATTGTCTTGCGTAATTTGAATAGTCTAAATAATTTACTTACAGTTAAGTATCGTCATGCAACTTAAACTTCTAGCAGTAACTTTTTGGTACTAGATGAAGAGGATCCTCCCCGCGAGGGCACCACCCTCTGGATCAACCGTCCACAAATCCGCCGGATGTCGGCGAAGGTGAGCTTGCTTCGCTTGCTGTACACGTTCAGGTAAATCCCGAGCACCACAATCAGTCCGGACCACAAATAGCTAAAAAAGAATCACGTTACAAATCAAACTTTTCAAACTTTTTAAAAGACTCACTTGATCGTAAACGGTTTGCTGAAGAACACGAACGACAGCGCGATCGTGACCGCCTTCCGGGCGGTGGTGACGGTCGCGGCTAGGGGAGCGCCGCACGTGCGCACCAGCGTCAGGACGATCTGGATGCCCAGATAGCCGGACAGGCTGAACAGGAAGGCGTAGCCGAACGTTTCGACGGGGTGCTGGAAGAGGGAGGAAATTGTTTTTATTGTCTAATCTAAAAAACGCAGCCAGTACGATGAAAGCACCACAAGCACTTTTCTTGACAATTTAAATAATTGCAGTACATCCGAGAACACCCGAAAATGGAATTCAAAAATTAAAGCGGCCAGCCCTACTACGTTGTGTTTACCGCAGAGAGGATTCTCTTAACGGATCATATTTCACAGAATCTACAGGGGTGGAAGGATGCGTGAACATACCATACCAAACGCTCCGGATCAGTTTTGATGCGGTGTGTTATTTCATTTCCTTTATTTGTCACGTTGATACTTTTTTCTCTTTTAATTACTTTTTTTTCCTTTCCTATTGTAATTTTTCATAAATTTATTGAAAAAAATATATGAAAAAAAGTCTTTTAATATTTTTCTCCTTTTGAAATATTTAGCAACTTTTTTTTGTATTCAACATTATTTGCAAAATATTGAAAAAAGGCCAAATAGTACTTTTGAGAGATTTTGCCTCATATTTAAATAAAAGAAGGGAAAATTGCTTTAAAATACTTAATTGCATTTTTTTAACCCTCTATAGCCCAGTTACTCCAGAGCACCACTAATTTTTGTTTTCAAAATTAAATTTCTCTGCAACCATGCATTTTTTCAACCTTGCTCAACCTGCAGTTTTATAGAATGTAAACATATAACCATTAAAATTTCATCTAATTTGGTCGATCCAATTACGAGTATTTAGAGCAGTGTTTCTCAACCGGTGAGGAATTCCCCCCTGGGGGGGGGAATTTGGCCATTCTAGGGGGGGAATGAGGATTCAAGAGGAATTCAATGTCTTTAAACGTATTTGCAAAAAAAAAAAACATAAATCATTATTTCACTTTTCTATGCAACTATATCAGTTTCTTTGATTAGCTAAAACGACATTAGTTTTATCCTGAAATTCCATTTCAAAGTGTTGTTTGACATTTATTGGAACAATACAAAATTATTTTTTTCAATATTTCTCAGGCATTTGTATTTTTTTTTTTTTTTTTTTTTTTTGGAGACGAGCAATAATTGGACAGTTCTTCAGAAAAAGTTGTGGTTTCAAATATTATATTAATGTTTTTTTTTCAAGTAATATTTTTGTGAGTTTTTGTCTTATTCCAAACACTCCAAGCATTTTTATCATTATTTTTATAATGGATCAGAGTATTAGCAGAACACTGAATTGCATATTAACCAAGAGCAGTTTAGTGAAAATAATCAGAAACAAGTTTATTAAAACTGTCATGATATATTTTTTGTTAGATTTATTTAATCAAATATGAGCAGTTAAAGACAAAATATCAAAAATAAAAATTTCTGCGACTTTTAATTCATTCAAATAATTTAAAAAAAAATGTACTGATCTTAAGAAGTCTTTAAGTGAAATTTGCGTTCTTATAAAAGTTGACAGCATAGTAAATCACAGCGCATTTTAAAAATAAAACCTGCATTGTCTGTTCTTTAGTTTACTGCCCGTGGGAGTCGCTCAACCTGCATTCCTGTCATACATGAGGTCTGCACAGCTGATTCCACGTAGATTTTTCCCGCCAGTAATGACAGGAAACGCTGACAAACGGAATATGTGCCAAAATCATAAGTGGTTTTTAACATAGGAAGGGAAATCATCGTGAACTGGAACTGCCGGTCGTTAGCCCGGGTAAAGTGGAAACGTTGAGATGATTGTTGTCATCTGCTCTCATCTCGCAAAAAGCCATACAGAGAACCACGTCCCTTTCAACCGGCTCCGTGGCTTAATGGTTACGGCTTCTGTCTCCCAAGCAGAAGGTTCAGGGATCAAATCCCGGTCGGTACCTTTGAAATTTGTTATCAGGAATTTGAACTTTGAATATGAACAAAAAAACGAAAATGAATCAGGCGGGATTCGAACTCACGCCTTTGGATTGGTGGTCTGGGACTGCTAAGCGGTCGGCCATCAGAATGTTTTTACACTCTAGCAGTGAAATGAACCGTAGTGTTGAAACATGTTATCTTCTCATATTAAATACGCGCTGATCCCTGATTTGCCTGAGGGGATTGGAAGTCTAAATATAGATCGAGTTTCCTTCAGATGCTTGCTTCTATGTTTAGGCGGGGCCGAACGGGTGCGGGACATTTCGCCGAATGTCGTTTCGCCAACGGTCATTTCGCCGAAGGTCATTTCGCCGAATGTCGTTTCGCCGCATGGGACGTTTCGCCGAATGGGACGTTTCGCCGAATTGACAAATATTCGTAAAATAAATATATAAAATGGACACAAATTGTATTAAAATATTTAGAAAAAGTATAATGTTCCTAAAAGGTGATTTTGCAATATTTAAAAAAATATATTTTTGTTTCTGAGTATGTTATTTTTATAAGTTTATGCATTATAACATGCATAAACAATCGCTTAAAAAATAATCTAGTTGAAAAACATTGTGCGAGTTTTTGCATTCTTTCAAATATAAGCAGTTATTTAATTATAGCAAACAATTTTCAATCATTTCTGTGAGTTTTTGCATAAATTTCTATTAGTTTTTTGCATTCTTGTTTTAATATAACATTTGAATTATTTCTGTGAGTTTTTGCGCTCTGTTAACCATGAACAGTTCTTTTAATTTTCTGCTTATAATTTTGATAAATTTCTGTTAGTTTTTGCATTCTTTGTTTTTTAAGCATATTATTTGTATAATTTTTGTATGTTTTTGTATTCTTTCCAACATGAGGAGTTCTTTTGATTTTCAGCATAACATTTTGGAAAAATGCCGGTTGTTTTTGCATTCTTTACTGAGCATATTTTTCAAATAATTTCTGAGAATTTTTGCATTCTTTCAAACTTGAACAGTTTTTTTTTATTTTCTGCTTATAATTTTGATTATTTCTGTTTGTTTTTGCTTTCTTTGTTTTTTAAGCAAATTATTTGTATAATTTTTGTGAGTTTTTGCATTCTTTCAAACATGAGCAGTTCTTTTGATTTTTAGCATAACATTTTGGAATTTTTTTGTTAGTTTTTGCATTCTTTGTATTTAAGCATATTTTTTTAAATTATTTCTGTGAGTTTTTGCATTCTTTCAAACATGAGCAGTTCTTTTAATTGGCTGCTTATTATTTAGATTATTTCTGTTTGTTTTGCATTCTTTGTTTTCAAGCGATTTTTTTTTTTAATTTTTGAGAGTTTTTGCATTCTTTCAAACATGAGCAGTTCTTTTGGTTTCAGCACACTTTGCAAAATTGCTGTTAGTTTTTGCATTCTATATTTTTGGCATACTTTTCAAATATTTCGATGAGTTTATGCATTATTAGTTTTTTTAAGCATATTATTTCTATAATTTTTGGTAGGTTTCGCATTCTTTCAAACATTAGCTGTTCTTTTGATTTTTTGCATATCATTTTGAAAAATTTCTGTAAGTTTTTGCAATCTGTGTTTTTTAAGCAAATTATTTGTATAATTTTTATGAGTTTTTGCATTCTTTCAAACATGAGCAGTTCTTTTAATTGGCTGCTTATTATTTAGATTATATCTGTTTGTTTTTGCATTCTTTGTTTTTCAAGCAATTTTTTTATACAATTTTTGGGAGTTTTCAAACATGAGCAATTCTTTTGGTTTTTAGCACAACATTTTGCAAAATTGCTGTTAGTTTTTGCATTCTATATTTTTGGCATATTTTTCAATTATTTCGGTGAGTTTATGTATATTTAGTTTTTTAAGCATATTATTTCTATAATTTTTGTTAGGTTTTGCAAGCATTCAAACATGAGCAGTTTTTTTTTTATTTTTAGCATAATATTTAGAAAAATTTCTGATAGTTTTTGCATTCTTCATTTTTTAAGCAAATTATTTGTATTATTTCTGTGAGTTTTTGCATTCTTTGAAACATGAGACGTTCTTTACTTTTTAAATTATTATATTATTATCATGCCACTCCTTCTCAAGTTTGTATGAGTGAATTACAAGATGGCACTGCAGCGAACAAATAGCATAAATTGTAAAAAAAAATATTTTTTATTCAATTCGGCGAAACGTCCATTCGGCGAAATGGCTTTCGGCGAAACGTACCATTCGGCGAAACGACATTCGGCGAAATGACCGTCGGCGAAACGACATTCGGCGAAACGTACCAGATCCGGGCCGAACAATGCCCAGCGACCTCGGAATTGGACCGCAAGGAGCTCTGTCATTCTGAAATGGGTCGTTGGAAGCAGCGCGAGGGCTATCACCACCTAATACCCGGGACTGAGATAAGCTGTACCAGCATTCGGCATGTACACAGTCTGATACAAATTATACTTTCCCATAATTTCGCTACCGGATTTGGATTGGACCACACACACACATTGTCTGTTCTTTAGTTTACTTAGTAGTTTACGCTTCAATTTGTTATGATAATTGGAATCATTTTGTAAACATCTCAAATTTGTGATTATATTTCTGCATTGAAACCAATAACTTCAAAATAAAGTGGGGAAGGGGGGGGGGGAATAAAGTTCTTGCAAATAAGCCAAGGGGGGAATAGAATACAAATGGTTGAGAAACACTGATTTAGAGAAACGTAAAAAATCTCGATTTTACTCTGGGCGGGAAGGGGTTAATTTACTTCTAGGGAAAATATACAGCGATACTTGATTAAAAAAAAATCATTATCTTTAAAAGTAATATAAAAAAATAATGTTTATTAATTATTAAATGATAAATACTAATAAAACAAAAAAAGGTGGTAATAATTATGCCAAACGTCCATTATGCCAAATGGGGTACATCCATAATGATTTATTTATATATTTTTTAAATGAATGTTTATTCAAAACCTTTTTATGTAATGTTGATCCAAAACTAATAGTTTATCCATATTGTGATCCTCTTTATACGATACAAATATTATATTATTGTTACAATGTGAGCGAAAATATTTAGTGAAATTCAAGAAAACATTCATCAAACATTTCCGGAAATGATTTATGAAACGTTCAAATCTGACTTACTTTGTACATAGAATCATTTTTCAACCTTGGGATTCAAACTCATAAAAGTTGGATAACGAATAACGAATCGAATGCTTGGCTACGATCTGATTCAGGCAGACAAATTATTGATGAAATCGAAGGAATGAGGATGCTGTCTTTCAAAATGTTCGGCAATGCACCTCACATTTTTTTCGTTAATATTGAATGTTAATTGTTGAAATTCTGGCATATAATTTCAATTTTTACAAATGTTTTTGCATTTATTTTGCGCTCATAATTTTTTTTTAAATATTTTCAGAGGACTAAAAGTTGGACAGTAATTTTGCAACGATTTTTCATTTATTACACTTAATTTAAAGATAAACACATTTTTATCAGATTTTATTTCACTATTTTCAATAGAATACATGCAATTTCCATAAATACACAAGCACATTCAACTTATTCTCATTTTATACCAGAACTATTAAAACAATAAAACTGATTTAAACTGTATTTTTTGTTTTGTATTATTTTCAAATAGCAAAATTTTTCAAAATATAACATAAATTTCAATAAACTTTAACTTTTTGATGTAATTTTTAGTCATTTAAATTAAAATAACGAAATTATTTTTTTTTAAATTAACTATATTGTACATTTGGCCCGCAAGATAATTTGAGTTTCAAATTTGGCCCGACATGCAAAAACTTTGAGCACCCCTGTCTTAAACCATACAATATTTTTACAAGCTTCAAAATGCGTTTTGTAGATCTTAACAAAACCTACAAATTGCTTTTAAAACATTGCAAATATGTTGCGCCGTTCCAGAAAAATTGACAAATAAGAAAAACGTAACGCATTGCGTATAAAGAGGTTTCACTGTATTCCATTTGCACTTCTGTTTCTTCGTTCATTCTTTTATTCTTCTGTCATTTTTATACTGTTTTGTATATTTGCTTAGTTTGTTTGCCCTTTCATTTGATTTACTTAATTTTCACCTTATTTCTGCCTTTATTTTTGGTTTACAACCTAAATTCTTAAATTCTTTTGTTTTTTCTTACATATTTTTTTTTTGTTCAATTCCTTAATTTCGATTTTTCTTTTGTCACTTTGTTTGTTTATTTTATTACGTCTGTTCCTCTCTCAATTTCGTAGTTTCTTTAATCTTGCGTCTGTTGATTTCCTTAGTTCCCAAACGTACATCTGCTAATTTCAACTGCATATCCTTTTTTATTTAATATGAACGCTGTTTTGTTCATTTGTTTATAACCGGCTCTGTGGCTTAATGGTTACGGCTTCTGCCTCACAAGCAGAAGGTTCAGGGATCAAATCCCGGTCGGTACCTTTGAAATTTGTTATCAGGAATTTGAACTTTGAATATGAACAAAAAAACGAAAATGAATCAGGCGGGATTCGAACTCACGCCTTTGGATTGGTGGTCTGGGACTGCTAAGCAGTCGGCCATCAGAATGTTTTTACACTCTAGCAGTGAAATGAACCGTAGTGTTGAAACATGTTATCTTCTCATATTAAATACGCGCTGATCCCTGATTTGCCTGAGGGGATTGGAAGTCTAAATATAGATCGAGTTTCCTTCAGATGCTTGCTTCTATGTTTAGGCGGGGCCGAACAATGCCCAGCGACCTCGGAATTGGACCGCAAGGAGCTCTGTCATTCTGAAACGGGTCGTTGGAAGCAGCGCGAGGGCTATCACCACCTAATACCCGGGACTGAGATAAGTTGTATCAGCATTCGGCATATACAAAGTCTGATACAAACTATACTTTCCCATAATATCGCTACCGGTTAGCGGGTATAGAGGAGAAAAGCAACTCGCGACAAAATTTTGAGGCTAGGAATTTTGACAGGTATGATTTTCATAAAGTATTCGCCTCCTTTTCTCTCCCACAGAAAACCTGGGAACGAGGTAGCTGTCAAACTAGGCCAAAATGTTAAAGTCACTCACAAAATGAACTTTGAGTGATTTGAGTTCATTTCTGACGTCACGATTTTCTCCCCTATTGGATTGGACCACACACACACACACACAACGCTCTTTTGTTCATTTGTTTATTTTGTTAGATTCGTTCTAGATTACTTTTTCACAAGGTAAAAAAATGTGTGTGTTTTTTTCGTTTTTTGCAGACTTACCTTTTGACGGGTGCGACAACGGTTTGCTATGATACCGGTTTTTCTATGCGCACCATTTCTCGTCACGACCCAAACCCGACACAGCTCGGTAGCTTGATCGGTGCACCGAAACCGAAGTTTGGTGTGACGGCGGTGTGGATCGGGTACACAAAACTGACATGGTTTCTGCGCCTACCACATCGGAGAAGTTTGGAACTCTTGATGCCTAGCAAACCAACCGAACTCAACAGTTCGTAATGGTGTGGTTGTCAAAGACAGTGCATTAGTATTTTAAAGGTTCTTGGTTCGAATCTCGACAGTTATTATTTTATTTTTTGAATGTTTTTTATTTGTTTAGAATAAATCGTTAGGAATACAATTTCGTAGTGTCATGAAATATAAACTTTAACTTCTCGTGCATATAATCCTGAAAAAGGCATTTTCACATAAACCTGCCTGCATAATATAGAACGTTTTCTCTATTACATTACAAAAATCCATTAAATTTTCTAACTCTTTGACTAAAGCGTCGCAGGTTCGAAGAAGTTACTTTAAAAATGTATATAATCAGTAATTTTGACAGCAAATATTGAAAAAAAAAATCCTCAAAAATATTTGTACTCAGGATTGAACCAGAAAACTCGTGGTTAAAAGACGGAGGCAACAACCGCCACGCCATCCCGAAGTTGTGAAAGATGGCTGACAAACCTCAATCAAAACAATATCGCCTCCGGTTTACTTGGATCAACCATATGTTGAGTTGCATCCTTGGAATACAGTTTGGGTGCACCGGTGGTGTACCAAGGTGCTTTCGGTACAGTTGCTATGGTGTGACAATAAACAGCTCGGTTTGGGTTCTAGAGTGACACGAAAACCGCACCACGGCGCACCAGATCTTGGTGTTCAGTGAAGCCTGGTTTTTTGTCTTCTTCGCTGAGGTAAGGCTATAATCCTGCTCGAAAAACGAGCTCATATGAAGTTCGTAGACCCACTTTCATTTATACATGTCGACTCAGAATCGAAAACTGAACAAATGTGTGTGTACGTGACCAACAAAATAGCTAATGATTCTTCGACTTGGTTTAGGGTCCCATATATCGAGCTTTATACACCGACCTTTTATTGGAAAGGTAATCAAGAGACTTTCCAAGCAAGTCTGTATCTGGCAACCCTGTTCAAGTTATGATATATATTTCCGGACCTTCCATCGGATGAAGACGCAAGTCATTCCAAGTGTAGGAGTCGTCGAGCAGAAACTGGCAATAGATACCACAAAAGACCTGGGGGTCGTGAAAGTAAATGATTTGATTTTTTTTATGTGTAACTTTTCTATGACCAAAGAAGAATTTTTTTTGGAACATTGTTTTGTCCATACAAGTTTTCATACAATTTTGGCAAAAAAAAAATATGAAAAAAACCCATTTTTATTTTTTTACATGAAAAAAAAAAAATGCCAAGTTGGTCAACATTCGTTTGGCACTTGATTTTCAAAAAAAAGATTTTTTTTTGATTTTTTAATTTCCAATTAAAAAGTATGTACTTTACATAAAATTTTAGACCGTGTTCCGGAGCGAGGTTTTCTCTACATCTCCAAAATATCTTTGATGTTCAAAGTGACAATTAATTAGCTTATGAATGTACACAATATCTAAAACTCTTAGTTTTTTAAAAGGTTCAAAAAACAACATTTTGTTTTGCCTTGAATAATGGATATTCAAAATTTTGAAAAGGCAATATTTATGTTGATTTAGTAGTTTAGTTTTCAAATCATTCTATAATCTTACCTTTAAACAGAACGCAAATCCATCAAACAGATTCCCGGTGAGCAGCATAATCACACTCAAATACACAAATCCAATCCCGTACGAATAGATGACCACCTCGTTGTTTGGCGCTTTGTGCTCGCGCATCGCCTTCTCCTGCACGTTCCCAATGGCTGCATCGCACAGCAGCGCCAACGAAATGAGCAACACCCCGAACGGGTTGAACGCCGGCGAAACCTGCGAATCGGCCAGCGTAAACAGCGTCAACCCGACGCACATCGCAATCGCAGCGAAGAAATCCAACGGACCGTGCTTCTTGCCCTGGATAAGGATGCTGCCGATGAGCACGGGGACCAGCTTGCAGCACTTGAAGATGACCTGGGTCGGGTAGTTGAGGTACCCGAGGCTGGAGTTGGACAGTCCCATCGTTCCGAGGGTCAGGAACGCCAGCAGGATGTACGTCTTCATCGGAATGCATCGCGGGACTTTGACGCTTTCCACCGATCGCTCAATGTACCCGAATCCTGTGTAGTACGCAAACTGGACCAGCGTCAGGAACCATCCGTAAGGTTTGAATCCGTCCAGCGTAAAAATCAGCTCCTGCATGTACCCATAGAGTAGATAGAGCACGAAAACTCCGGCGCAGCACAGCAGGAACTGGGTCGTCGTGTTGTAATAGGTCAGGTCGAAGAACAGAATCTTGACCTCCTTGCGGTCCTCATCGGGACTGGAAGTGTTGCGCCGGTTACCGCCGCCCAATTCCGGTTTAGTTCCACCGCCACTATTTCCAATGTAAACAACCTCACTGCTCGTTCGACTCGTCGGTGTCGTCATTGCTGATTATTTTATTCACTATCGAAACTGTCCACTTCAAACCGAAGTGGAAATTACACTTAAAAACTTAAATAAAAGTCATTTTGAGGATAAAAACTCGGCAGAAAACAAGAACTGCGTTCGTGGAATCGAATGCACTCGGATTATTTTTCGTGCAGGAGGTAAACAAATTGCTGTCAAAGAGAGGCTCAGGGTTGTCATTTGCGCAAGGTTGCCATGACTGTTTTCTCGCAAGCAGAAGGGGTTCGGAAAGTGTTCCGAACAGCTTGTGGCAACATTGAGCACGGTGAGAAAAAATGAAAAAAACTTTGAAATTAACTAATTTGTCCTAAATCAAAATAAGCGAGGAAAGAATTTTCGCGATAACAGACACGGAACAACAAAAACAGGTCATCGTTTTCTGATTTGCTCTAAAACTGCTGTCCTAATCTGACTGTAGTTCCGATTCACCCCAGTTGAATTGAACAAAAAAACGTTACTTAACACTTGTAGCACCTAGTGTAGCACCAACGGGGTTAAAACTTACGCGAAGCACCAAGGGGGTCAAAATAGTTGGAAATGCAACTTCGACCGGTTGAATCTCGGCGAAAACTCAACCGATTTCAATGATTTTTGTTGCAATCGATCCGGAAAGATGTCAAGAATCACCTTCAACAAGGTAGATCCAAAACAGATGCGTCTACCCCAGGGATCTGACACGCATGCAATTTCCTGAAGAGACGCCAGGAGCGCTGTCAATATTGTTAACGTGTGGTTTTTGAAAAGGTCGTATGAAATAAATACATAAATTTTGTTCCCAAGTTATTTTTTGCCGGTTTTTTTATCTTTCGCATATATTTGCGAGATAATTACAATTATTCACTTAATTTTTTCCACATTTAAAATTTTTTAGATCAATAAATAAAAGTTCTAATTGACGATACAATACAACCAAACTCACTAAACTAAACTAAAAATCTTATAAGCTTCAGTTACCTTAAAATAAAATTCAATTAGTCAGGAAGACCGTTGGTTTAAAATGAATTGAATACTTATTAAATTTCAGTCAAAAATGCTTTAAACTAGCTGTCACTGAACACCACAGTGCTAATATGCCAACATTAGGTGCTTGACGGAATTAAATTCTGTTCCCCTAGTTGTCCCGTGAGATTAAGTGTTAAAAAAGAAAAAAAAAGTAAAAGAGCAATTCTCTACCAAAACCGGAAATGGATTTTATTTGTATTTTTTGATTTGGCTCAAACTTTGTGGGGGCCTTCCCTCTGACCAAATAAGCTATTTTGCGTCATTGGTTCACCCATACAAGTCTCCATACAATTTTGGCTGCTGTCCATACAAAAATGGTATGTACATATTCAAACAGCTGTAACTTTTGAGTGAATTTTCTGATCATTTTGATGTCTTCGGCAAAGTTGTAGGTATTGTTGAGGACTTTTGAGAAAAAAATAGGTACACGGAAAAAAAATTTGCAGATTTTTTAATCCACTTTTTTTTTCACTAAAACTCAATTTCCCAAAATACGTATTTTTTGATTTTCGAGATTTTTTGATATGTTTTAGGGGACAAAAATCCGCAACTTTTGAGCCATAGAGAAACATGGTCAAACAATCTGCCGCCAAGTTATGATTTTTTGAAAAAATAATGATTTTTGGAAAAAATCGAAGTTTCATGCAAAAACAAGTTTGACATTATTTTTCAATGCAAAATTGAATTTGCAATCGAAAAGTACTCTACAGATTTTTTGATAAAAGGCTCTGTTTTCAAGATATAGCCACCGAAAGATTGATTTTAGCGAAATATTTGCAGTTTTTCGATTTTTACAAATGTTCAGAAAATTTGCTATAAAATTGTCTAAGAGACATTAAAGATTGGACCTCGGGTTGCTGAGATAGAACCGCTTTAAGAAAAAGAAACTCGAAAATTGATGTTTTCTAAATATCACTAAAACAACCCACCATTTTCTAATGACGATATCTCAGCAACTAATGTTCCGATTTTCAATGTTAATACATGAAACATTCGTGAAATTTTCCGATCTTTTCGAAAAAAATATTATGAATTTTTTTAAAATCAAGACTAACATTTTAAAAGGGCCAAACATTGAATATTATGCCCATTCAATGTCTCTTAGACAATTTTATAGCAAATTTTTTGAACATTAAAAAAAATATTTTTAAAAATCGAATAACTGCAAATATTTTGCTAAAATCAATCTTTCGGTGGCTACATCTTGAAAATAGAGCCCTTTAATCAAAAAATCTGTAAAGTATTTTCGATTGCAAATTCAATTTTGCATTAAAAAATAATGTCCAACTTGTTTTTGCATAAAACTTCGATTTTTTCCAAAAATCACTATTTTTTCAAAAATTCATAACTCGGCGGCAGATTGTTTGATTGTTTTGGGAAATTGAGTTTTAGTGAAAAAAAAAGTGGATTAAAAAATCTGCAAATTTTTTTTCCGTGTACCTATTTTTTTCTCAACAATACCTACAACTTTGCCGAAGACACCAAATTGATCAGAAAATTCACTCAAAAGTTACAGCTGTTTGAATATTTACATACCATTTTTGTATGGACAGCAGCCAAAATTGTATGGAGACTTGTATGGGTGAACCAATGACGCAAAATAGCTTATTTGGTCATAGGGAAGGCCCCCACAAAGTTTGAGTCAAATAAAAAAATACAAAAAATAAAAATGGTCGAAATCGGCCGATTTTGTATAGAGAGTTGCTCAAAAAAGTTTTTATTTTTGTTAATAATGTTCGATGCGCATACGACATTTTCAAAAGTCACGCGCCAAAAACTTGGTTCGATTTTGACTTCACTCCACGCTTCACTCGTTTTATATGTGGATGACAGTCGTGACGTAGGCATGGTCTACCCGACGACACGACAAGCCACTCGCTTCCAAAAAGTGGGCACCAAATCGGCTTACCCCTCCGTTTCCTTTGGAACTGGAAACGTCAAAACGAAAAATTTGAAAAAAATGATTGACTTTGGCAACCCTTCTGATTTTGACGTTTAGAAATGTCATTTCGAAATGTCAGATGTTTGAAATGATTGAAAAATCTTGGAATGCGGAATCACGCGGATCACACCGTTCTTCCGTGTTCTCGTCGCCGATTCCTCACAAGCTGGCCAGCGAGCACAACCACCACTGGGAACCGCGAATCTCGATTAGGCTGTATGATGGTGATCGCGACAAACGAACAGAGAAGAAATTATCTAACGGGTTGTGAAAATGATACAGAGGTGGGTGAGAGGTCTTGCGGAAGTTGGCCTTCCGGACCGTACAACGAGATTAGAAGTGACTTGCTTACAGTACGACGTCCGTGCCGACGGAAAGGCTGCTTGCGCCGAACGGCGAGGATCCTGACGACGCACCACCACTGGAACCACGCCGGAGGCAATGCTGCCCTGTAGAAGCTCTACCAGGCGGATCCCTCGTTTACAAGCTGTCTATCTACGGTTGTAACGACGAGCGCATGGGCCAGTTGCATCTCCACACCGTGCTACTACATCGAGACCCCGGAAGATAAGGTCATCTTCATCGGGGACACGCTCTTCCTGACCGTTGGTGGTCGCTTTTTCGAAGGAACCACTCAGCAGATGTACGACCAAGTGTACCACACGTTGATCACGAAGCTTTCCGCCCTGCCCGACTATATTAAGGCGTATCGTGGCCACGATTAGGCGCTGAACAACCTGCGCTTTGAAAGTAACGTCGAGTCGGACAACGTGGACGTGGACATTACGAAGCTGCTGGGTATCACGAAGGAGGTGGATTTGGCGAAACAGCGAGCGATGGTGCCGGTCACTATTGGGCAGGAGAAGTGTACGAATGTTTTCTTAAGGGTTAGCGAGGCTGTTGTGCAGACATTTGTGGGTAAAAGTACCCCGTCGGAGATGAAGCAGGCACTGCGAGCGGCCAAGGATGTTTTAGGGAGGGCGTTTTAAGGGTTATTAGAGTTGGGTTGTTGATCACGAAACAAAGCTTCAGGGGATTTTTACTATTTTTAAAAATGTTGTAGGGGAATGTGGGGCAAGGCAACCATATGTGCCAAGAGGGACAAAAACTCGTGGGACCATATGCTATAAAATTCTTTTTCAGCAATTTTCAACCCTGCAATCGGATGACTTTAAAAAAAATATCCAAATTCTTCTGTTTGCAAGGATGTTAGATTAACCGCGCGTGCTGGGGGGGGGGAGGGGGGGGTACATCGACGACGGTTCCACCGGCTCCTAACTCCAGCGGCGACCGCTTGTTCTTGGGTTCGCTGCGGGCGTGTTGAACATGGTCTCGTCATTGGGCTCCACAATCGAAACGTTGTCCGACAGCGGTTTATTTGGGCCGATCTTGACGTTCGGACCCCACAGCAGCATAGTCTTGACCTTGACGCCCAATACTCCCTTTCGCAGCAGGACGTGGCAGATGGCCGTGTCGACGTACACATTGCAAGGATCTCCGGAATGGATCATCAGTCGTCGATGTACTTCATCGACTTGGCACGCTGACCACGCAGCTTACCGGGCACGACTCGGCGTATAGCTCAACGGTGCCGGGGCGAAACCGAATCTCTTCTGGACGACGGCGGTCAGCTCGCGGATGTAGCGACCCTTCTCGCCCAGAACGTTCTGGGTGCAGGTGGCCATAATGATGATCTAGGTACGGGTCGGCTCAGCAAGGAACATGCCAGCTTTTGAAGTTTCGGCCCAACGGTTTATGCCAAACTGTCCAAAGTGTGGGAATGCACTTTCCACTAGCTGGGTCGTCCAGTGGTGGGTCCTGGTCAGCCTTCGACATTTTAGGGCCAACATTGTGCTGTTTTGACCGGGGATTGGAAGAACCGGAGTGCAAACTGCGTTGATGCCTGTGTTTGCATGGTTGGTATTGGTTTCAGATGTATCGTCATCTGGGGCGAATCGGGACTACAGTCTGAATAGGGACAGCATTGTTAAGAGCATTTTATGGGTTTAAATTCGGAAATGGAAGTACACATTTTGTTGGTCTGTTCTAACCGAAACCAACCAGAAAAATCAAAATATTGTGCTCCTGCATGGTTAAAACTGCTGTCCCAATTCGCCCCATGTGTCCCGATTCGCCCCAGTTGACGGTACTGGATTTTGCCCCAGTCTGACTTGGCAGTTACCGAACAGTAGCATCTTTCGTTGCTTTTTAGTTTTGGCCCCAACGCATGAATGCTTGCCTCGGAGGTTTCCCCGCCGGGGGTTCCTTACAAACCCCTGGACTATTCGGCGGGAACGGGTTTGAGAGAGGGTCGGTCCAGACCGTCTGGAGGAGGTTAGGACTTGTGGTGCGCTGCCGGCATCTGATATTCAGTTCAAAATATAGGTGGAGGCACTCCTGTGGGGTACCTAGGCAGTAACAGTATACGAAGTTCAAGGAATGATCCTAGGTCGTCGGAACTATCGATTAGTGCACACGTACAGATCAACATCCTCACAGATTTTGCATCGGTTGAGTTGTCGTCGTGTTGATCATGGGAAACGGTTCAACTTAGGTGCCATTATCCTCCCTCGTCATAACAATCAAAATGTTGGCTGCAACCGGCTTTTCCGGCGTCTAGACTACGGGTGAGACTCACGCTAGAACATGAGACCTACGGAAAAAAAAGAAATGAGTTCAGCGTGCTCCTATGCGTCAGCGAATCTCAACTCATGCCACCACCCATCTTCCTCCCAATGTTCGATTGATTCGACTCGAGGCCGGCGAAAGGTTCACGCTGCAATCCGTTATTAACGCCCCCGACAACGCGGATGCTGCTGTATCCGTCTTACCATTAAGCCTACCCCGTTCTTCAAAACCTCAATAAAACTCAGAAACATCGACACGGCATAAATCGCCGAAATCCACGCACTCTATGGCTCCCTTTTCGGCAGAATTTCTGTTCCGGGAATACTGCAGAATTTGCCAACGAACCTCTCTCTGGCACCGCCGGTTACGGCAGCGTATCACGGGCCTGCCCTTGTCGGATGGTTGGAGCTGTAATTATCGAATCGCTGACCAGCTTTACAAAGGTTTTGTAAAGTTCCGGCTTCTGAGGTGGAGCACTGCCGGATCGAGGCCGTACGTGTTAGCAGGGATTGGGAAGCAGCAGAGGATGCGCCTGTTCAATTGTAGCCCCATCATCCCATCAAGCTGGGACAGGGCACGGTCCACCTGAAGCCGATACTGTTTATGCCACGGGTGCCAGCGTGGTTTTTTGTTCCGGTTCTTCCCCTCCCTGGCTCAGTAGCGTTGCAGGATGACTGGCACTCGCCACTGTGCGGGCCCGGAGCGGCTAGTGGAAAACTCGGTCCAGCAGTTTGATCAGATGACTCTTGGTTCCGGCTGAATGGGTCATCGTGATGGCCAGAAGAGGTTCCCGATCTTTGAAAATTTCTTTAATGTTTACGGACAAAATGAAGCCAAACACAAACAAATTAGCAAAAGTAAATATTTACATCCAAGCAGTGTTGCGAATAAAGTTGATTTTGCGGAAAAACCAAGGGGTCTCTCAATTTACCGTGACTTTGACAATTCACGGTCATTTCACGGGATTCACGGTAGAACCACTTTTGACTAAGGTTTTTGCAGCGAGTGTCTTGTCGTGTCGTCGGTCTACCCATGTAATCATTCCTATGTATACGAGTTATAAAGGTCCCATTATGAAAGGGTGGTTTCTCTTAATTGATTACTCCAAAGTGGTGAGTTTGACTGTCTTAATGTTCTGATTTTATTGTAATCGAAAAGTCCCTCAGAGCCTCACACATGAGGTACTGAGGTTTTGCTTTTGAGCATAAATCGATCTATACTTGCTTTAATCGCGGCGAGGTAAACGAAGTTTAGCTTTGTTGGCAGTTTGGGTTACTGTTGTCGGCTGTGCTGACGATGTTGGTGGCGTCGATCAATTATGCGGAAAGCAATTTCCGTAACATACGTGTGAACTTTTGTATAGATCTTTCCACAAGTTGCACGATTGTCTAAAAATCGCTGCAATCTGCAATATCTTTTTACAAAGTCTTGTCACAAAAAAGTTATCGCTAGGATAACATTTAGCCAAAACAGCATCTTCCTCCTTAAAAATGTAAAATAATTTGACCATCATTACTCATTTCTTTTGATAGGATTGTTAGAACTTCAATCTTTTGGGAATCCAAATACACTTATTGGAACAACTGGGCAAATGGATCGCTACATCAACATACCTGTCAAAAATGGTATAAATAATTTACAATTATTTTGACCAGACCACAAGTCGAAATGAGTCTTAAAATTGCTTTTGATAGGGCTTTCAGATCTCCAATGTTTTAAGCTCATTTGAAAGGTCTACCTAACCAACGACGTATTGCATATTGGACATCGACATAATTTTCATCGAAATATCTGAGATCCAGCCTCTAAAAAGTGTATACATAACATTTAAGTGCTAATAACTTTTGGTAGGGTTTTTTCCTTCGGGCAGTCGTTTCATTCTTCGGTGTTTCATTTTGCTTCGCGAAATTTTGGTTTGCTACCCCGTGTAGAACCCTAAGACGAAGTTCTTCGTCAAACACTAAACACGAGTGGGAATGTTAAACTGATGTTGATCAACCGATCACACCGTCTTTTCAGACTGAATTTACTAACTAACGGGACAAACACAGAACACCCAGAGGAGATGGGCGGGAATCGAACCCGGGCCCCTTAGCACACATGAGGGATCGGCAGCCGAAGCCGCTAACCACCGCGTCACGGGGTCCTCGTGCTAACGAATTATTTCAAGAAACTCTACCATCAGTCAAGGCTCCTTTGATTTTTTGGCCTTTCAATATTTTGCTTTTGTAATTCGGCCTAGCATATCGAATACAACATTATTTAAACGTTTATCATCATCAACATTAGAAATAGCAAATTATTCTAGAAATTATTACATATTTTCGCAAAAAAGTGCAAACTAGAACCGCGCGTCAAACGACCCTTAATGTTTATCTTCCTTTTCAGCTGCAAAATCACAAAATCTTTTCGTGATCGCATTCTTGACCTTTGTTTGGTAATTTTTTATATACATGGAAATTGTAATAGGGGTGTCAAATTAAAAACGGATTTAGAAGTTCGAAATTGACAACAATCGAGACCAAACAGTCGGTTACCAATGTGTAATTATTTTTTTATGCATCAAAGAATCAAACAATCGAGCGTTCACTGTACTATCAGCCTTCTGACTCATTCTGCACTCTTTCGCAACCCCACCACAAATGTCATGACAGTTTCACTCCCCAAAAACTCAAAAACGACGACGCTTGCTCGCGGGGCCACTTTTTCGTCAGTAGTTTCTTGTTCGCGGTCGCCGTCGAAAGTTCCGTCGCAGTTCGTGCGTTTCGCGTTCCGTGGTGAGGTGGAGGAAGAAAAGAAAAAACGCCTGCGTTTTTTGCTGGTGAAAATTTTCTCCTCGTTTTATCGACTCGCGTGGCAATTCGAAGGAATTTCGGGAAATTTTGCGGTTCTACGGATGAAGTGAGGTGGAATTGGTCCGTTTCGAAAGGATTAGGTTTTTAAGTTGAAAGTTCTCGAAAGTGTGCAGAAAATTCTTCACTCCTTTTTTTTGCTTTGTGTGTGCGCGACGAAAAAACGTGAGACAATCCTCGTCTGAGGGGCCAAGTTGGTGACTCAGCACGGCCAGTTCCGTCGAATTCGAAGAAGAAGCAAGAGAGCTTGTGTTAGAGAAAGCAGCTTCGGAAGATCCGGGATCGAGCCCCCGTCGTCGTCCCCCGTACAATGGTCAACGTGAAGGGGAGCTCCTCTGGTGTCTCCTCCTCAGCATCTTCTCCCTCCCCTGTTCCGGCCACCACGGAGGCCAATTCGTCGGTGGAACCGTACCCCCATGTGCACTATCTGCCCGAGCTTCCGGCAGTGGACGAGGAGCGGCTGGAGAAGATCTTCAACAAGCTCGACCGTGATGGCAACGGCCGCATCGACATCCACGACCTTTCGGAGGCCCTGCGGGAGTTTGGCCTGTCGCACCAGTACGCGGAGGTAAAGAGAAAGAGAGCGGGACCCACAAAACGAGATGGGTTTAACAGACCCCCCCTGAAAAGGAGGTCATCGTTTGAGTTTGATTTTTTGTGGTTTTAACTTTTCGGTGCTTCGTTCCGTTTGGGTGGTGTTGGCCACGGGTGCGAATTTCCCGTTAGATCTGCGGATATTTTTTTTGCGCTCAGCTGTGTTGCTTTTAAGAGGGGGTGGGAACGGGATGAAATGGAAAGGATTGTGCTGTGCTATCTGACGGGACTAGGCTGGTTTGATAAGTTATCTTTTGCACGAGATTGAGAATTTTGCAACGATTTGCGAGTTGAACGACGTACAAACAAATGAAAAAAGAATCTTAGAACAGGAAAAGACTTGAAATGGCAGTTTGGAGGAATTAATAATATAAGTTATTGGATTATTCTGAAAAACTTTATAGACACATTCAAAATATTAAACAACGGATTTCCATGATAACAAAACACTACATGGGTTTCGGTATTTTGCAAAAAATGATTAAAAATCGTATCTCGGAATCCTGTCAATGAAACTACAACGTTCTTGAAAATGTTATGTAAATTTTCCGCGAAGTCCGATAAAAATGTTTTCAAAAGCTCTTTGGTAGGTAATATTAAAAAAATGCAGGTTTTGCGTAAATCGACGATAATTCTCGATTAAATTTTCAAAAGGCCCTATCTGCATAGGAAACCCATGAGGGATAGGTTGTTTTGAAAATTTAATCTAGAATTGTCAAATTTAGACAACTCTAACACGGCGTTGGTCACTCTAAAGGCCAAACAAAAAAAAATTTGAGACTTATCACACTTCAATTTTGGGTCCGATCGAACAACTTTTTTAGAATTCTGCTGTTTTCGTGGGGCTGCTTTAATTCTTTACTTATATTTTGATTTGGGTCAGTTATTTCCACTAACTATAATGTAAAGCCGATGCCCAATGTTAGATTTTCAACAATAAATAAGCGGTTTTATCCCTTATTCCCGAATCCCACTTTCCCGAATCCCATATCCCCGAAAATCATTTCCCCGAAAATTCCACATTCCCGAAAATCATTTCCCCGAAAGTGCCATTTCCCCGAAAATCATTTTCCAGAAATTTCCACATCCCCGAAAATCATTTTCCCGAAATTTCCACATCCCCGAAAATCATTTTCCCGAAAATTCCATATCCCCGAATGTCATTTACCTGAATGACAATTTTACCGAACTGTCGTTTTCCCGAATTTACATATACCCGAATGGATATTTCCCCGAAAGTTCCATTTTCCTGAATGGTATTAACTTAGATATAAACTAAATTGTTTTTTAGGGATATTTTTACAAAAGTATGACCTTAATATTAAATTCTTCTACGTGTGTTTTTAAATATGAAAAAAGAAAAAAACAAATAACCGTAGAAGGCCATTTATAAACCACGCGGAAACTTCAAGAAAGCGGGGTTTTGAGGTCATCCACGTTCAATAAAAAAGATTTTTTTTGTATGGGCAATTTTCCGCAAAGCACATTTTTCCAAAACGGTATCCACGTGGTAAGGATTGCACAGCATCGCGTGTTAGTGTTTGACCTTGAATAAACGAAAAATAGAGCACGCTATGTAAACAATAACAAACACGTTTTATTTGGTTGACCATTCTGTGCATGGTCCTGAAATTTGTTTGAATTTGGTTGCTAAGGTCCCGAGTTATAATTACAAACGTTAACGGTAGTCGGGCATGTACGTGTGTCAAACCTCTTTGGCCAGTTGTCGCACTTACAGCAATTTTCAGAGTGTGTCAAGTTAGCACGAGACGACATTTTTCGGTTTTTATTGAATATCTCAGAATTGAAATCGGGTATCTATGTAGGTCAAAAGATGAGACATTGAGCTCGACTGCGACGAAATGAGAAAAATAGGCAAATGTATTAAGCGGCACGCAGCTATTTAGATTTGGTCATTAGAAATATGTACTCTGCTCAAGATGTTCTCCTTCTCTACATCATTTGTCATAGTCGGAGTTTTTGTTGGATTCGGCGGAGTCAGGTCTTTTTGAAAGGCAGTTGGAGTAACTAAATCTCAGAATCCGGAATCCTTTAACTCCACAGACTTGAAAAATATTCAAAATTTAAGTGAAGCTGGAATAAAACGCTCGTAAAAACTCGGAATTTTTTGAACGTTCAATTGTGAACATGATACTTCATTGATCGCCACTTCCCCGAACCCGGTCAGGCGGGTATGCCCGTTGTCCAGAACCGCGCGCGCGGTTCTGGGCAACGGGCATACCCGCCTGACCGGGTTCGGGGAAGTGGCGTTCGGGGAAATGGCCGTTCGGGGATATGGTCATTCGGGAAAATGATTTTCGGGGATGTGGAAAATTAGGGGAAGTGGCCATTCGGGAAAATGGTTTTTAGGGGAAGTCGCCATTCGGGGATGTGGCAATTCGGGGAAATGGATTGTTCGGGGAAATGATTTTCGGGTAAATGACATTTCGGGAAAGTGTCTTTTCGGAGATGTGGCATTCGGGGGAATGTGGGTTTCGGGGAAATGTCATAGATTCTAAATAAGCAATTAATCATTGCGTTTTTTGGAGAGTCCATCCTGTTCATTTGATAGAACTTTGAAGTCATCTTAGACCACCTCCAAAACAATAATTATAGGCATTTATTATCAAAAAAATGATTTCAAACCAAAAACATAAGATTTTTAGATAAATTTGAAAAGAAAAACAAATGTTGACAATTTAAGTAAAAAGAGAAACTTAACAATAAACTCATTCTTTTGATTCAATCTAAAAGCCCCCCCCCCCCCCCCCCCCCCCTGTATAGTTCCAAGTGGTTTATTAATGGCCCCTTTTGAGTGAGTTTTGTAAATTTTGTTAATTTTTGATAGTTTTTGCATTTTTTTTTCATTTAGAACTAAAAACATGCAGACTTTATTCGATATTCAAGTTTTTCAATAACTGAAAAGTAAACTTTATCTATAAAAAAATAATGGAATCAAAAATTTGGGAAAAATGTTTGAAATGTCCTAATGCATTTAGTTTAAGATTTAAAAATGTTTACCACAACAACAACAAAAAAAAACTATTCGCAATTAAAGAATCACAAAATCATAACATTACGCTGGCCATATTCATTTAAATTAAGCTCTTTTTTTATATTAGTTTTGCATTAGCTTTGTTGTTGTTTAATGTTAGATATTACTTTTTGTTGGACAAACCCAGTCATCAAAAAAGAAAAATGTTCTATTCATTAAAAAGTATTATGAAAATGCATGTCATCACAACAATTTTTTTTTTGGGAGGGTGATCCAGCCGCACATCGTTGATGTCGAAACCTCTAAACTGGGCCCTCGTCCTGTCACGTCCGTCAGTAGTCTTGTCGTACATTACAACTAGAATCAGATCTGCCAATGAATTAGTACACTTCGACCAAATAAACACTGACGCTGTATGGATCTGACTCTAGAATAAATGCACAGTTGTGTGTTTTTCATAGGTCCAACATGTTCAATTATTCATTTAAGTCCAAATATTCACTTGCGGATAACTACCTAACTTGAATTGAATACAAGATTTAAAGCAACCTAACCGAAAGCTACTCTTATCTCAAATCCCCGACATTTTAATTAATAGCCAAAAAAAACGTTTCTTTTTAAAACCTCTGGCTTCTTTTAAAAAACAAAAAAAAATAATAGCAGTTCATATTTTACGAGTCGTGAATTGAAAAAGAGACGACCATTTGATCGTCAGAATTCCAGTAGATCCTCGATTCGCAACAATGGTCGATACAATCATAATCCGACAACCGTTAGTTCAACAGATCAACGAATTTAGTCCGATATCATTTCACTATTGATTGATCGAGACTCTATGGAAATTTTGACAAATCAGAATGGTTTTTATGCTACTTGAATGAAAATCACCGATTCTGATAGAATTACTAAATTCACTGTTACTAAGTTTGTCCCTAAATAATTAAAGGCAAAGTATAAAAAGTTGATATTTATAGTTAAAATCCTAAATTCTACAAAAACTAAATTTTTAAAACCCGCATCCTAACCTGACACCCACATTAAGATAGAGAAAAATCACATATGTTATGGTTCATTGTACAAATGTGATATTTCCACTATCGGAAATTTTTTGAAATTAAATATTGTCTTTCTTTTACATGCTAAGTGGTATGGCCTAATGCTCTTCATCTTTGTTGTATTTTTCTTTTTATTATTAACTGATCACATTTATTTTATTTACTTAAAATTGTTTTACATTATTGCATTGAATTGAATACATTTGGGTAAAAAAGAAAAAAAAAACACTTTAACAACTAATCCTATTTTAAGATGAATGCTCCAAGAGTTCTTACTTGTTCCTGGCGAGTTTTGCAACCACGCAGTGTTGTTGTCATCTCGATGATAATGTTCAGAAGTTCTTGTGGTGAAAACAGGTCACTACTGCCTTCATCCGTTGATGCTGGTTGGTTTTCCCTCGGTTGCTGACTGAAGCCAGGAGGTGTTGTATTCTCTGCAACTTTTTGCCGCTGATTCAACGGCAATGGCTGCAGATTTGGAACCACTCGAACAGATCCTGCTCCAGGTGACGCCAAAGCAGAAAAATCCACGTCCGTGTAAGTTGGTGGTGTTTTGCGACGATTTGGTTGGTACCTCGTCGTCGCTTGCTGCCGAATTTTCACAAACTCAGCACGTTTTGGGCAGATTCGATTCTTGGTCGAATGGTCGCCGCCGCAATTGAAGCATTTCGCTTCGATGTTCTCGTTGATTGTTTCGCAAGCTTGAGTTTTGTGCTCACCTCCGCAGGTTGCATAACGACTCTTGATGAAACAGTTCCTTCCACCATGTCCAAACTGCAAGCAGTTCGAACACTGTGTCACGTCACGGTGCACTGGACGATAACGTTCCCAAGTCACGGTGGGGCCCAGGTCCCACACCTGCGGCTGCGGCTTCGGGCACGGGCTGGACAGCACGTGGCACAGGCCGAGCGCGTTTTCTGGGGAAGAGGAAAATCAAGGATTAGTTATTAAAATTTGAATTTTCCTATTTTAAAATGTTTAGATTTTTTTTGTGAAATTTCAACGTGCAACACCACAAAAAGTTTTTTTTCACAAGAATATTTAATAAAAGAAATTTTTGTCTCGTTTTGGGTTGAGCTCAAAAATGATCCCAACAATGCTCAAAATCAGGGATGGAAAAATCACCACAAAAGAGAGACCCGCGAAAGAGAGGGGAGGCAAAGCATGCAAAAGAAACTCGCTCCAGAACTACTTGATGAAAACAATCAGTCGAAGATTTTTTTTGTGAATCTCAATGTTAGCACCACATAAATTCATTAATTTCGTTTTTTTACAAACATTGTTCATCTACGAAAAGTGACAGGTAATTTTTCGACGCTGCAAGTTTATAGGTGAAATCGGTGTTCCACCGAATAATCCAGATGATGATTTTGTTAATATTACCAATTTTTATACGCGGGTGAGGATAGCCATGTTGCGAGTCAGATTTGCGATTCCTTTCCGTAGGGTCGTAAGAATTTTCGCGTCCGCCGTCGGTGTGTTTTTCGTTTTTTTTGGCGTGCGTGTGTGCGTGTGAAGGTGCGGCTGGCTTTGGCTGTCCCGATGACAGCTAGCCAGTTTGATTTGACCCTATCAACACCCTATCATACCATTTCAGCTCGATACACATCGAAACTCGTCGTTCGCACCGTTAATCAGTACCTCACTAAACATCAATCATTTAAAACTCGTAAAATTATCTCAAGTTAAAAGTTACATTGTTTAATCCTTCATTCTTTAATTACAAATGATTTTGGTTCTATCTTTCCACAGCCGGCTGTCTAAGACTAGACCATTTCATTTAAAATTTAACAACCGATAAACGGGAAATGTCTCATCCGCAGCATCCGATTGTTTGCCTTGAGAATAATATATAACATCTTTCAACAAACACTATGATTTTGGGTCGCATCATCATCTTCTATGATGAATCCTGACCAAACACCCTATCCTACTAACAAGTTTTCAGGTTCCTGGCGCTCGTGGGGTGTAAGCACAGAGTAAATCAGCTGCCCTAGTAGCAACCTGCGCTAACTAACATTCCCGTCCCTTAAAATCGAGGTCTACAAACTGACATGGCGGGCGCCGTTGGTGGCCAATGACTGTTCCCAATTCTCAACTGATCTAGCTTTAGCAATCATGGTGTTTTATCTTTTCAGCGCATTCATACATGCTGTTGATAAGGGAAACACCACTAGATCGACGAAGCCTATAATCAGTAGTGCTGAAAGGATATTACGGTTCTGTTCAGCAACGGAGGGGCAACCATGGGTGATCTCTCATGCTCATGCTCATGCGGGAGAGGATAGCCATGTTGCCTTCCGTTTTTTCTCCTGATGAGCGTCAAATGATTTTCTTTTGATGAAGATTCTTGCATCGCTGCCCAAAAGTGAATTCTAAATTTGAAATCCATTGAAAAAGTGCATCTAGAATATTAGAATTTAAGAGATTTAGAATTCTTAATGTTAGAATCACTTTTTTTTTTTTATTTGAATTTAATAATTTTTGAATATTTTAATTTCAAAATTTTAGATTATTAAGCTAAATAAAAAATCAATATTTTAAAATTTAGAATTTCAAAATTTAAGAAATTTAATGTTTTTTACTTTCAGAATATTAGAATTCTAGAATTTAAAATATTGGTATTATGATCTTTCTGTTAATTGGTAATAATATACTTTTATAACGGAAGGCAAAATAGGTAAAAACGAGTAAATTTAATCAATGTTTGAAGGGATCGCAATGTAAACAAAGCACGGAAAAAAAATCGGTGTATTAAAACTAACATAACAGTTGCAGATGTTTAGTACCATATTGTTCTGAATTCCAACTGCCCTGCTAGTGTATAGGTTGTGCATTTTCCAACCAGTCAATCTGTCGCAAAGCTGCGTTGCGTCCCAAATGCCACGACATTATGACATCATCCGGCCATAATATCTCGTCGTCATCAATTCGCTTCAGTGATCACGACCATCACCAAACGAGAAACAGTCGATAGTCACACCCGACGATGACTAACCCAGTTGATTAGGCTGGATTCGTTACGTTTGAAACTGAAATTGCAATGAATTCCAAGCGTCAATCCAAGCAGTACCAATGACCGGTTCGAGGAATCCAGCCCCCCTAGAGAATCTCGTCATCATCTTGCAGTTAATGCTCTTATGACACGATTATTATGCGATAACGCGGTTATACCGTCATGATTCCACTTGTGCTCGTGTGGCCTCGGTCAAGGACGTGTTTTGCCACTACATCAGGCGGCGGAGGTCCACGTATGCGCACTCGAACCTGATGCCTGCAACAGCCGCCGCCGCCGCGCCAGTCTGCTATAACTGTGTTATATAGATATAGACTAAACTGCAGAGGAACACACCCCCTTGGAAGTATACAGCTAGTAGTACAATAGAAGTTTGCAATCAAAGCAATAACGAAGAAGAAAACCGATCCGTGTCGCCCCATTTATTGCTGGTCACGAACACGGGTTAAAGGATGTGACCTTAAAGGTGCGGAATCGGTCGGTGTTCAGTTGCCATGTAGTCTGTTTCTTCAAGCGAAACTGCAGCTGAGGGGGGAAAACTGGTTCACAGCTGCAATCAGCTGATTGCGAAGTGAAGGTTGTGCCGCGGAAGAAAGCAACGGTTCAAGTTTCATGAAAGCGGCATCGATTCAGTGATGCAACGCATCGAGAATGTTTAATCGGTTAAGGGAAAGTTAATCAGAAGTAAAACGGAACTTTCACACCTCCTCGAGTGTGTACTTGAGCGGTTCTCACTCGTGCAAATCCGACCACGTAAACATGGCGTTAAATCGCACACACGTTACGGCTGATAAGGGGAGGACAGTCTGGCGAGCAAACGCCGACCACCGACCGGAATCAGCGTTTAACACGCTAAGTATTGATAATCGCGGGTCTTTGAGGTCAGCAGCAACTTCCAGAACCGGTTTAGCCGAAAAAGCTTTTGCGGATTTCCGCGCTGGGTTCGTCTTCACAGCAGATAAACCAGGTCAAGCAAAAAAGTGACGATAAATCAAGAGTGTCATTTGTGAAACTTTTCCTTTTCGTTAGTATCATTATTAGGAATGTTATTTACTGCCAAGATGTCCTTGGGAGGTTGCCAACCCAAGTGTGATTGGCCGCGTGGTCAATCCTTTCATGATGCTCGAAAATGTGTAATTTTTGAAGAATCTTGTAATTTAATCTCGCAGCAATTTGACCAAATAGTCCTATGTAATTTTTGGTGAAAATTGGTGTAGTTTTCTTTAAGGACGAACCCCGTGTCTTTTTGAGTCGCCAAAATTGCTCAATCGAATTGCAGGGGGCAACGGGACTGAGCAAAGCTGGTGTGCAATCTTCCCGTCTGGTAAAATTAGAGGACACGCGACAGCGCAAAATATCGCCTTGTCTGACGGTCAGACAGACGACACCACTTGCCACCAAACATTTTTAAAGCGTTGCAGTGAGAATTGATTGAACTATCTGATATATTTGAAATTTGTACAAAATAAATAGATTTTTTTTGAAAGTTTTAAAGCCAATAAATCAGAAATCAAGAAAAAATCAAACAAATTAGTGAAAGAAATAAAAGTTCAGTTAGATACTGATCATAAATAAGAACAAAAATTTCATGCAGGAACCACAATACAAAATTCTCAAATCAAAACGAAAACACCGTCTGGAACTGATTAGAAACATGCTGATTTTTGCAAAACAAAAATTAAGACCACCGGCTGTTGGAGCGATCATGTTCCCAGAATTACTCTCACTTTCTTTCTCTTTGTTTACACAAAAATGCCAAATGAAACGCCTGTCGTGGCAGAAAGTTATAGAGCTAGCCACCAGCAGCACCAGCACGACTTGGGAGACTATAAATAAATGGCACGCCGCGGGCGCGCCACCTCCGCAATAGGGTGATCCTTTTATAGTATTTTTTTCTAATCTTGAATTGTCTGATTGTATGCCTCTTTGATCAGCCCTGTAGCAAACAAGTTCCAATACCAATTTTGGAGTTGTTAAATATTGCTATGAAAATATTAGAAAAAGTTAGCGCTTTTTGACCCAACTTTGCCTCGCGGATTTCGATCTAAAATTCCGTCAAAAATCCATTTGTCCCTGGGCTTTGTCATAATGAGTGTCATAGGTTTGATGCTTGTTTGGCAAAGAGTATGATTTGATTCGATGTGGAATTAAAATCGAAGTGTTCAGTATATTGCTGAAGCTTCCATTTTTACACATGGACACCACTTCATGCTGCGAGAACCCACTTTGGCGTAGTCTCAGGGCTTAATCGATGGCCGGTAAGCTGTCATCGAGACAAGGAGGTTCTCTGATAGTGGAAATATCACATTTGTACAATGAACCGCTACATAAGTGATTTTTCCCTATCTTAATGTGGGTGTCAGGTTAGGATGCGGGTTTAAAAAAATAGTGTTTGTAGAATTTAGGATTTTAACCATAAATATCAACTTTTTATACTTTGCCTTTAGTTATTTATGGAAAAAATTAGTAACAGTGAATTTAGTAATTCTATCAGAATCGGTGATTTTCATTCAAGTAGCATAAAAACCATTCTGATTTGTCAAAATTTCCATAGAGTCTCGATCAATCAATAGTGAAATGATATCGGACTAAATTCGTTGATCTGTTGAACTAACGGTTGTCGGATTATGATTGTATCGACCATTGTTGCGAATCGAGGATCTACTGGAATTCTGACGAACAAATGGTCGTCTCTTTTTCAATTCACGACTTGTAAAATATCAACTGTTATTTTTTTTTGTTTTTTAAAAGAAGCCAGACAGGTTTTAAAAGAAACGTTTTTTTTTGGTTAATAATTAAAATGTCGGGGATTTGAGATAAGAGTAGCTTTCGGATAGGTTGCTTTAAATCTTGTATTCAATTCAAGTTAGATAGTTATCCGCAAATGAATATTTGGACTTATATGAATAATTGAACATGTTGGACTTATGAATAACACACAACTGTGCATTTATTCTAGAGTCAGATCCATACAGCGTCAGTGTTTATTTGGTCGAAGTGTACTAATTCATTGGCAGATCTGATTCTAGTTGTAATGTACGACAAGACTACTGACGGACGTGACAGGACGAGGGCCCAGTTTAGAGGTTTCGACATCAACGATGTGCGGCTGGATCACCCTCCCAAAAAAAAAAAAAAAAAAAATCCGTCAAAAATCCATTTGTAAACAAATTTTAAAACTACCAAATGATATATTGAATAAGTAGAACTCTATAATTAAAAAAATAGGTTTGACATTTTTACTTATTTTATATGATTTTTACAATGTTTTAGTAAAAAAAATAGGGATCAACTTTGGTCGTGTTTTTAAAATATTCTTTAATGACAAATTTAAATGCTGAATAATTCAAATTTAAGATTAAAAAAAATATTCCAAGCAAAACAAAAAAAATCAGGGAAAATAGGAAAAAAATCAAATAGGTTAAATTTTATGATACTTTTATACTATTTAAAAACCTAATATTGATAACTAAAAATTAACAAAATAAATAAGTAAAAATGTTACAAATGAATAAAGAAAAAAAAACAAGCGAAGCTAAGGTTTTCGTAAAACAAAAGGTGCTCAAAATGACATCCTGAACACAAAAAAATGAAAAGAAAAGCCAGAAAAGTTGAGGGTTTAGCTAGTTTGGGGTCTTTCCCTATGACTTAAGAAGCCATTTGGTGTCGTTGGTTTTTTTTACGATTTTTGATTAACTCTAACAAAACCGTAGCCGCCTAGTTGAAATTGAAATTTCATACATATTTTTTGTTGATCAGATTTTTTTATGTAAATTTGAATTTTTATCAAAAGTTCATAACAGATTTGTTTGATAAAGTGCCTCGTTCTCAAGATATAGCCACCGAAAGCGAAATATTTGCAGTTTTTAGATTTTATAAAATTGTGACCATGAGTGATCGCTTCTTAAAAAAATATTCAGAAAATTTGCTTTAAAATTGTCTGGTTGCTGAAATACAGCGAATAAAAGATAAAGAAACAAGAAAATAGAAGTTTTTTAAGTTTTATCCAAACATTCCCACATTTTTTAATGTCAATATATCAGTAGCTAGTGGCCCAATTTTCAATGTCAAAATATTAAACATTTGTAAAATTTTATAATCTTTTCGAAAATAACATTTTGAAAATTTTGGAACCAAAATGTTAGCCAAATTATATAAACTAATCAGAAAAAAACATTTGAAAAAAAAACGAAATTGTTCAGAACGGATCTGGTACGTTTCGCCGAATGTCGTTTCGCCGACGGTCATTTCGCCGAATGTCGTTTCGCCGAATGGTACGTTTCGCCGAAAGTCATTTCGCCGAATGGACGTTTCGCCGAATTGAATAAAAATTAACTTTTTTGAATAATGTATGCTATTTGTTCGCTGCAGTGCCATTTTGTAATTCACTCATGCAAACTTGAGAAGGAGTGACAAGATAATAATATAATAATTTAAAAAAGTAAAGAACGTCTCATGTTTCGAAGAATGCATAAACTCACAGAAATAATACAAATAATTTGCTTAAAAAATTAAGAATGCAAAAACTAACAGAAATTTTTCTAAATGTTATGCTAAAAATCAAAAGAACTGCTCATGTTTGAAAGAATGCGAAAACTCCCAAAAATTATACAAATAATTTGCTTGAAAAACAAAGAATGCAAAAAAAAACAGAAATAATCTAAATTATAAGCAGCCGATTAAAAGAACTGCTCATGTTTGAAAGAATGCAAAAACTCACAGAAATATTTTTAAAAAAATATGCTCAAATACAAAGAATGCGAGAACTAACAAAAAATGTCCAAAATGTTATGCTAAAAATCAAAAGAACTGCTCATGTTTGAAAGAATGCAATAATCTAAAAAAAATTATACAAATAGTTTGCTTAAAAAACAAAGAATGCAAAAACTAACAGCAATTTTGCAAAATGTTGTGCTGAAAACCAAAAGAACTGCTCATATTTGAAAGAATGCGAAAACTCCCAAAAATTATACAAATAATTTGCTTGAAAAATAAAGAACGCAAAAACAAATAGAAATAATCTAAATTATAAGCAGAAAATTAAAAGAACTGCTCATGGATAACAGAACGCAAAAACTCACAGAAATAATTCAAATGATATATTAAAACAAGAATGCAAAAAAAAAAAAACTAACAGAAATTAATGCACAAACTCGCATATTTTTTTTCAACTAGATTATTTTTTAAGCGATTATTTATGCATATAATAATGCATAAACTTATAAATATAACATACTAAGAAACAAAAAAATATTTTTTTAAAAAAAATCACCTTTTAGGGACATCATACTTTTTCTAAATATTTTAATACAATTTGTGTCCATTTTATATATTTATTATACGATTATTTGTCAATTCGGCGAAACGTCCCATTCGGCGAAACGTCCCATGCGGCGAAACAACATTCGGCGAAATGACCTTCGGCGAAATGACCGTCGGCGAAACGACATTCGGCGAAATGTCCCGCACCCGTTCAGAACATTGAGTGTTCAATGATCGATATCCAAGTTCGAAAAAACCAATGTTTCTATAATCTTCATATTCAGAAAGTGTAAATTTAAACTTGTCAAAAATTCCAATAACTATATTGAGTGTAGCCAAAAGTTACTTTAAAGCATACTTAGCAGGTACACCCCAGTAATGAAGAACTCAAGTTTTTTTTTAAATATTTTTTATATGTATTATTTTTAAGAGGGAAAAGCAATTTCAAGATAAGTTCAATTTTCGTATCATCTCTCGAACTTAGCAAACCTTATAATTTTGTTTTTTTTTGTTAAATTCTAAGTAAGTTATTTTTTTTCTTTTGATGTCAATAGTAGTTTTGGATTTCGCATCAACCCCAATAATAAATTACATTTTAGAAAAATAACTCTGCAACTTTTTGTATGGTTCAGGTCCACCAATTGTTAAAATTCTGGTTTTCCGGATAACTGTTTATATTTCTTCATTTAATATTTTCCAGGTAAATATTTCTTTATTTAATATTTACAGTTGACCCAAGAAGGAAAAACTATTTTAAATTGATGTTTTGAGTTATCATATTGCAAAAATTAAGATACTGGGAAATTATATATTAGCTAATTTTAAATTTTTAAGAATCTTATAACAAGTTCATGCAAAAAGCTTCAGAATTCAGAAAAAAAATATATCAAAATGTAGAACTGTGAACTATAAAACTACACCCAACTGGCAGTCGCATGATTGTGATGCATGGTGGCATGAAATTGTATCAGAATCTGCATGAAATCTGTCCTCATGCATTTTTTGCGATATTAGGTTTTACGCCGACTCTATTTGGAGGTTAGAAAGGAGTGCACTGTTTACATGGACTTAGCACAGTTCGATGCGGTCGTCGATTTTGTTCGGGGAAATTCGTCGACAATCGACGAAGACCATGTAAACAGTGCACACGAGCTGTCAAATGACGTCACGGTGTAAAACCTAATAGGGGTATGACATTTTTGCCCGTTACCGACAATTATCAACATTACCGACGCCTTTTTGGTTGTATTTCACAAAAAAAACCTTAATAGAACGAGGATTGAACCACCAACTTCTTGGTTATTGATCCGACACGCTACCACCGCGCCTGCTTGATGAAATGTGCGTGAAAGAGCACTAACATATTCTTCTCTTTGGAGTGTTGCTTGGGGACGGGCCAGCATTATATGTGTTGGTGAGAAATGCAGATCGCTGAAATGTTTACACGCGGGCAAAAATGATCTAAGGGTTTGCTGCAAAAAATGTTATAAAATGTGACACTTTCTGCAGCAAATTCACTGTTGTAGATTTTGAGATATATTTTTCCTTTGGGTGTAGAAGTCAAAAGACAAAAATTTATCGTTCAGAAAATCTCTTCTCAAGATAAAAATTTACGAATGTTTTAAAAAGAAAATCTATGGAATAATAAAAAAATATATATGGAAGAATCATTTTTGCAAAAAGCTTTTGGGACACAAATAACTGATTGACAAAGTTTCATTTAAAAATAATCAGCAATAAAAAGGTGATTGGCGAAAACATCGAGAATTGCCTATTTAACTAACTTTGGGTAATTGTAAATTTTGTTGAAGTTTCTGTTTCTGTTGTCTGTTGTTTTCATACACTATTTTTTTTAACAACTCAAATCAGCTTGCGATGATCTACTAAGTTATGGCCATGGTAAAAAATCTTGTTGACTCCATTAACTATTAAATTACTCTGATTTTTTTTCATTTTTTTTATATTTTTAAAGATAAAAAAATTAAGATGTTACAAAATTAATTGACGAAAATTTGTATCGCGAAAGTCCCATCAATCTGCAAATTAGAAGCTGAAGTCTAGAAAGTTGAACCACCCTAATGCGCACCCACCACCCGGCCACAGTAAATCCCCCGCGACATCAAAACGATGTGAGTTCCTGGCGGTGGTGGTGGTGTCGGGATTGTGTTTTCTCCTACGTGTTGGTCTTTCTAATCCAAACAGTAAATTCGCAAACGGCCAATGGTGTCTTATAATGTTAGCACGTTTGTGGGTTCAACTGGGCTGAGCTGGAAATTCAAAGCCGCGGTAGCTTCTTGATCCATCGAGAATCGATGAGCCTCGGAACTTGTGGCAGGAAATTTCCGCGAAATTCCTTGAAAGGTTTCACTGTTTTGACTAGTTGCTCGAACGATTTGTTACTCGGAAGAAAATTCCTTGAAATTGTCTCAAATTTAGCTCGGTAGATTCTAAACAATAAACAGCAGAATACTATAACTAAACGACGCTTTCACCAGCTGTGTGAATGCTTCATTAGGGAAAGTGTGCAAAATTCTTTGCCAAGTTCACGTTCGCCTCACACGAAGTTATGTTTGAAAAGATCGCCTGATGTTCACGAAGAGCGACCCGAGACCGATTTCTTCTCTTCAGCATCGTAGTAGAACAAGCGCACGCTAATTCGGTTACAAGCAAATCGTCCGACACGATACGGCGTTGATGGTGTCACCGGGAGACCTGTTGAGTGATGAGACTTGTTTGTAGAGGGATGTGGGGTGAAAAGTAACTTGAATTGAAACAAGAAACAATAAATAACAAATTTTGTGAAAATAAATGAATCAACAAAAAAATTAAGTTAAGTTCAAAATTATAGAAGGTTGATGCCTCCTTTTTGGGTCTTTTAATAACACAACTCGACATTTTTGAAGTTGATGACAGTAAGGGAGCGCTCTTTTATAACGTAACGCAGGAGAGTGGGAGGGGGCGAAGGCCGTGTTACGCTCCATACTTTTTTAAAATTTGTATTGAAATTTTGTTCAAAAACAATGTTTTGCGTTACGTAATAAAAGAACGCTCCCTTAACGCTTCAGTTTTATCAAGGTATGATAGATTTGAGCTCTCTGAATACGCTCCAATTGACAGTCTTAGTGAATTTTTCTGACAATTTTAGTTGCCAATAAATAAAATTGTAAATTTGGGTGAAAATTAAAAAAAGTCTAAAAAATACTACCAACATTTGCCTAGATTTAATTCATTTACCCTATATATGTCCATCTCAAACGTTGCATACAACATTGCAAGCAAGTTTGCAGTCTCAACTCACATTAAGATGGCAGCACAATCCTTTCCAACCGCTAGCTATTTTTACGTTATTCTTAAGAATTTTATGTTTTTAGTTTTGTAGTTTAGCTTAATGTTTCATGTTTTGTTTATTTCGTTTTACTTTTTGTATTTGTCGCTAACACACCTTTAATTATAATTTTATTCTCTTTTCTCTTTTTTATCATTTGATCATCATTCATAACCCACAACTACCATTACGCCAACTGCATTGCAATTACAAAAATGCTAAACCCGATGCTTCATACCACCATCATCGCCATCATCATCATCGTCTCGTCCTCCAATCCGGTGTCCCGTGGTCGAATATTCGAAAACCTCAATCAACAAACACACAGGAACATTCGCTGTTCTTTCAGAGGTTCCTGAAGCAGTCGGACCAGACGCAGAGCGGCGATGTCGGGCTGGCCGAGTTCATCCACTACGTGCGCGAGCACGAGAAGAACCTGCGGCTGCAGTTCACCCACCTGGACAAGAACCGGGACGGCAAGGTGGACCTGGAGGAGATGATCGAGGCGTTCAAGGAGCTCGGCATCGACATGGACCGGGTCGAGGCGGCCAAGCTACTTAAGAGGTGCGGGGCGGACTTCTTGGAAATTGTATTGAAGAGTTGATTAAAGTTCTGGTTTTCTTTTTTAGGATGGACAAGGACGGCAGCTTGAACATTAGTTACGACGAGTGGCGAGACTTTCTGCTGCTGGCACCGTCCGCGGACATTCACGAGCTCGTCAAGTACTGGAGGCATTCAACCGTAAGTAGATTTTGAAGTTCGTCAAAACTCGAAGACTCTCACCGAATTCCCACCCGGAAAAGAAATAGTTCATTCTAACTCCTTGACCCCGTGTTCTTCGTTTCTGTTTCTTCCTCGCCCCCGCGGAAATTTCTCTGAAGAATCTAAGATACAATCAAGCGTATCTGGCGATGATTGGCCGGGAAGTGCCCCCAAAATCCCTGTCTCCCATTGAACCTCCATCAAGTCAAACATTCCCTCCAACAACTAACATCGAAAGTGCCCCCACGGTGGTCAGTCAAACCACAACCCCGACTAACACCACCGCCGCCCTCAAGACTCGAACCACGACCATCAACGAACCACTTCTGGGCCCACTCGTTGAAACAAACGACGACCTAGACCTGGACTCCCAGGAACTGTCCCTGCTCAGTCTGTTCGATCTCGAGCAAGCGATCGAGCACGTTACCGAGCTGATCTTGAACCCGAGTCTTTTTGGTGGCGGCGGGGACTCGGGATCTTCCGCTTCCTCCATTGCGGCCGGGGTGCACCAGCACAGGGGGCACCACCACAACACACATCTGCTGGTGGATGGTAAGGTACAGTGGAATTCAGACTTTCTTCTAACTTCTTCTTCTTCTTTCGTTCTGCCCGCGCTCGCGCCCGCCACCGCCGTTTTCTTGTGTTTTTGGTTTATGTTTTTGATTTTGACTAGACGTAAGCGACGACCGTTGCCGGAAGTCGTGCTGGTCTGAGAATGTATTATTTTCCGGAAAACCATTTCACGGGAAGGTGATCTAAACAAATTATAAGTTTTGAGAGTTTATCAGAATAGACTATCTCATAAATTTTCTTATTAAGTTTTATTTACACTAAGTTAAAGCCAGGCTCGATAAATTTAGCCAATTTAATTGTTTCACTAAGTCCTTCCAATATCATCGTCGAGCGGAAGGCAAAACAGTGGATAAGTTCGTTAAGTTCATTGCAGTGAATGGCTAACATACTAATTCAGCAAAAATACAAAAACACCAAAAATACCAAGAATGCCAAAAATACCTAAAATAACTAAAAACACCTAAAATACCAAAAATTTAAAAAAAAATCCAAAAATATCAAAAATACCTAAAACACCAAAAAATACCAAATATACCAAAAATACCGAAAATACCTAAAATACCAATATTAATTACAAAATGCAAAAATTACAAAAATTGTAAAAATATCAAAAATAGCAAAAACACCAAAAAACACTAAACATACCAAAAATACCAAATACCAAACAAATTCCAGAAATTCCAAAAACACCACAAAATACCAAATATACCAAAAATACCTAAAATGCAAAAAAAATCAAAAATTCAAAAAATAGCAAAAATATCAAAAATACAAAAAATACCAACAAAAAAAAGAAAATTAAAAAATTCAAAAAATACCAAAAGAATCAAAAATATCAAAAACACCAAACAATACCAAACATAACTAAAATACCTAAAATACCAAAAATATCAAATATATCAAATATACCTAAAATACCCAAATTTTCAAAAAATCCAAAAATAGCGAAAATATCAAAAATAGCAAAAACACAAAAAAAATACCAAAAATTACCAAAAATTACAAAAATACCAAAAAAACGAAAATTTTAAAAAATAAGAAAAACCAAAAGTATCAAAAATACCAAAAACACCACAAAATACCAAATATACCAAAAATACCTAAAATACCTAAAATACCTAAAATACCTAAAATACCTAAAATACCTAAAATACCAAAAAAAAAACAAAAATACAAAAAAAAAACAAAAATACCAAAAATACCAAAAAATACCAAAAATACCAAAAATACAAAAAATACCAAAAATACCAAAAATACCAAAAATACCAAAAATACCTAAAATACCAAAAAAAAAATCAAATATACCAAATATACCTTAAATACCCAAATTTTCAAAAATCAAAAAAATGGCATAAATATCAAAAATAGCAAAAACACCAAAAAAAAAAATACCAAAAATATCAAAAATTACCAAAAATACTAAAAATACCAAAAAAATAAAATTTAAAAAATACCAAAGGTATTAAAAATACAAAAAACACCACAAAATACCAAATATACCAAAAATACCAAAGATACAAAAAATTTCAAAAATATCAAAAATACCAATGCAAAGCAAATAGCATATATCTGTGAACCCATACTTACAATTGAAATGTGGTAAATGACAGACTTATGCGAAATTGGACGAGCTTTTCGGTAAAAATATTTACGAGACTGAAAAATCAAGTCTGTCATAAAGAAATTGTCAAAAACCACCAAAAAATCTATTTTTTTACATTTTTATTTTTAAAACCGCTGTACTGCCGTTCCAAGCATAATTGTCCCATGTCATTTTTGGTCGATTCTGACTTTTTGTCATTTTTAAGTTTATTTTTACGTTTTCTTTTAGAAAAACACATAAAATTTAGCACTTTGTTCGGAAACTCATGAAAATCAACACCAAGTCTGTTTGTCCCATCGTTAAACTTCTACGCATAATTGTCCCACCAAGTATTTTCTTACACGTAATCATTAGTTTTACAAAGCATTATGTCTTGTTTACCTGTTATATATCAAGAGAATCACAAATAAGGGTGATAAACTGCTAACGGGGGCGAGTAGGGACACATAGGGCGAATATGAACCCCCGGGACAATTATGCGTAGAAACACAGAAATCAGTCGAAAAATTTCAATCGGGTTTTTCTCAGTTGCACTTTTTCGAACAAGGGACAATTATGCGTAGAACGGCAGTGTATCTTCAAGGATTGGACATAGGACAATGGTCAATATGGAGATTTTTATGTAAAATTCCCGCCATCGGTTTTTAAAAGTTTTGACGTTTGGACCACTTAAAAAAAAACAGTTTTAGTAAATGAGGTTTGTATTTTTTAAAGAGAGAAATACCATCCTGCATTTTTCGTGAGTCTTTTTGTAACATCTTAGGCTATTTCCTTAAAAGTTTTGAACGAAAAAAATCGTGACCGTGAAATTTAACTTTTAAATATAAAAATCAATAAATCTCATAGAAGTGGCGTGTATTTTTATTTCATTGTTTTTTTCCAGAAAGCCCGTCCTATTTTCTACAAATTTGTATTTGAACACTTTTTGATACAATGCAACGGCTTCGAGATTCAGTAATTTTTAAATTACAAAAATATTGAAATAACTAAAGCCCGTCACAAATGTTATTTTTTAGTACAATTGGCTCCATTTACAGCAATTCCCCACGGAAACGGCATGATTCGAAAAAAAAGTTCACTGATCGGGCTCAACATTTTTCTGGGGGTTCCTTGGCCAAAATAATTAGACCCGTATTTTTTTTGTTTGGCCAATAGGGTGACCTACGCCGTGTTAGGGTGGTCCAAAAAATGGCAATTTTCGTCGATTTTTGCAAAAACCACATTTTCAAAAAATCATAATTCCGCATCATTTCAACCGATTTCAGCTGTCTCATACGCAAATGAAAGGTGATAAGTTGGTTTTTCAAAGAAAAATAGTAAGAAGTTTTTTAATTCTAGCCTAACATATGAAATGGTCAAATGAAAACTTAAAATGCTCTTTTGAAGGTCTCGGGACCAACGAGCCTATGAGCATGAGCATGAGCATGAGAGACCACCCATGGTTGTCCTTCTCCGTTGCTGAACAGAACCGTAATATCCTATCAACACAACCGGTCATACGCTTCAACGATCAAATAATGTTTCCCTTATCAACAGCATGCATGAATGCGCTGAAAAGATAAAACATCACGATCATCAAAACTAGAGCCGTTGCTAATAGGAAACAGTCATTGGCCACCAACGGCGCCCGCCATGTCAGTTTGTAGATCTCGAGGGAACGGGACGGGAATGTTAGTTAGCACAGGCTGCTACCAAGGGTGGGTTCTATACGATATCCACACCCCCGCGTGTGCCGGAAAACTACTTCTACTTGGGATTTTGTTAGTGGGAAAGGGTAATGGCCAGGATTCATCATAGAGGATGATGATGTGGCCCAATAATCAATGAATTTCGTTGAGTGATAGGGTGATGTACACTCAAACCCCGATGGTTTGACACCAACTGTTGTCAAACGAACGGGGTCACTTTTTAGTTTGACACCCTTTTTACACGGAGTTCACACACACTACCAAACGTTTGTTTTGATAGTGAACGTGAGCGCCGTGTAAAAAGTGACAGTTCGTCACTTTTTAGTTTGACTTTGACCAACCAACGGGGTACAAACTAAAAAAGTGTCAAACGAAAAAGTGACCAACCACCGGGGGTTGAGTGTATTATGTATTCTCAAGGCAAACAATCGGATGATGCGGATGAGACCATTCCCGGTTATTTGGTGTTGAGTTTAGCACAAATGATTTAATCTTAGACAGCCGGCTGTGGAAAGATAGAATCATAATTGTGTGTAATTAAAAGGTGAAATATTATACTCAGCGTAACACATTTACGTAGAGTTGACCTGAGACTATTTATACTTTTAAGTTTTTATAAGATGAGCGACCAATTAATTACTGATGAGTTATGAGTTATCTGAAGGACTTAAACAATCGCGTTGAAACAATATTTGTCACCGTGCTTTACGAGCTATAATGCTAAAAGGTGATTTCGCGGGAAACGAAAGGTCAAATATAATTTATATTATGCTAACGCAATTAAGAACGAATCTTCCCATGAAACAATCGCGAATCATAGAACAAAGAAACCCGACTGACTAACGAAAAAGACGATCACGATATTTGAACTTTACAATCTAACTAAGAAGAAAAAAAGCCACGTCAATAGAAAGGAATAGACAAACATACAGGTAACCACAAAAAGGACTGCCTCAACTGTCATCGTGACAACCAGAGCAAGCCACACATTCACACACACACACGCACGCACTCACCCGACAAACTCACCGACGACGAACGACGCGAAAAAACATGCGACCCGACGGACAGGCATCGCAAAACGGACTGGCTCAACTGTCATTTTTTCAACCAGAGCCAGCCGCACCTTCACACACACACGCGCACCCGACAAACTCACCGACGACGAACGACGCGAAAAAACATGCGACCCGACGGACAGGCATCGCAAAACGGACTGGCTCAACTGTCATTTTTTGAACCAGAGCCAGCCGCACCTTCACACACACACGCGCGCACTCACCCGACAAACTCACCAACGACGAACGACGCGAAAAAACATGCGACCCGACGGACAGGCATCGCAAAACGGACTGGCTCAACTGTCATTTTTTCAACCAGAGCCAGCCGCACCTTCACACACACGCGCGCACTCACCCGACAAACTCACCGTCGACGAACGACGCGAAAAAAAATGTGAGCCGACGGACAGGCATCGCAAAACGGACTGGCTCAACTGTCATTTTTTCAACCAGAGCCAGCCGCACCTTCACACACACACGCGCGCACTCACCCGACAAACTCACCAACGACGAACGACGCGAAAAAACATGCGAGCCGACGGACAGGCATCGCAAAACGGACGGTCTCGGGACCAACGAGCCTATGTCTGAAAATATTTTTATCGGATTCCTCGAAAAATTTTACATAACATTTAAAAAAAATGGAAAAGTTATAATTTCAATATTCCGAGATATGATTTTTTGAAAATAAAAACTGGGCCTTTTGGAAAATTTGTTTACAGTTCCTTTTTTTTAGAAAAAAAAAACTCTGGAAATGATTTATTTTAATTCTGGCAGATACATGAAAAATCTGGCATATTCATTTTTTCCTTAAAATTCAATCAAATCAGTTGAAAATTTCTGTGGTTCTGTGGTTTTATTTGTATCTAAACTCTAGAATAACTAATGTTGCAATTATTTTAATCTCACATCCACATCCATCTTTTATTGGAGGTATTTGTAATATCTTGAAAGCTGTTGATGAATATTTTGAGCCATACTGAAATTTGGTTTGAAAAATTCGTACAATGCTCAAAACAGAAACATTCCCAGCAAAGTTAGTATTTGAGAGTCCTTCATCCAAATTTGAATAAAATTTAAGTTTATAGCATTTTTCCAAGTATATGAAGGTAATTTATATTGAGTGAAGTCACCACGACACGTTGGCAAAACTTTGAACGCTTTCGAACACTTTTGAAATATTTTGGATCCTTTAAAGTGTCAGGGGCCTACCACCGTAACAGAGTGCTGACAATATTAATCGATTCTTTTTTCCTCCATTGTTTGATGGATTTTTAAAGGTGGCCTGTGTTGTATTAAGATTTATGGAATGTTTAAATGCGAGATTTATGATGTTGATGAAATGGTATCTAGAACAACTAAGTTGGTATTTCCAGCCAGAGGAAAAAGTCTATTTTGATAAGTCGATCGAAATGTGAAATGCAAGAATCGCCCTCCTAGAGAATAGTTTTCCAAGAATAGTCACACTAATGTTCAAAGTACTGTTGCTCGCATATTGTTTTAAAGTTTCCACTGCTTGCCGGCCCATGTAAATCCGCACCGGAAATATAAAATTAATTTAAAGTAGCAGCTAGCTGCAAAAATAAAGCTTTTGCACCTTCATCACATTCGTTCCACCCGTTCAACCTGCAAGCGGTAAAGCCTTGTACTGTCTTTAACATTTGCTCCAGCATCCCATCCATCAGCGCTATATTTTCTCATTTTATACGCCTAATCAATTACTCCCCAGTCTGTCTCTCTATCTCCACTATCCGAGTTTATCTATCAGTTCTGCTTTCGTAACCGAATCCTTTGTACCAAATCATTCGCCATCAGCTGTAACGATTTATGGTTAATGGGGGGGTGGCACATCATCACTATCTCTATCTCTCTTGCACTGTTCAGCCGGTATCTTGATGTTGTGGTAGAGAGTGCACCCGGATTCCGAATGGGGAGTCCTTGGTTACAGGAATGCTAGGTGGATTACTCGTATCCCATTTTTGTAGAGCAGTTTTCGTTTAGAATAGAAATGAATGGAGATGGCTCGATTTGCTCTAATTTGAAGCATTAGATTAGTTGTGATCCCTTTTCCCCTATCCTGCTACTTGAGAAGAGTGTATTTTTATTAGAGGAGGTGTTTTTCGGATTGAATGTTTGAAGAATGATATCAATTAATCGCCGTTGTGTGCATGATTTTTACGGCGAAATGATTTCTAGTGAAAATATAGGCTAGAAGGCGTGAAGTGTTGTTTTGTACTTTGTATAGATAGGGGTAAATCACAATGCGATGTTATCGTTGATGCTTTGCTCTTTTGACAAAGTTTCCTTTTAAAAAGTCACTTTTTATCTCAATCCAAACTCCGCAGACCCAATGTCACCCCTTCAGACGCTGCCACAAATGCCACTAAACATAGTATCTACTATCAATAAATGACCAAAAAGTTAGTCATCGCGTAGCAGACGAAAATATTTGTATCGTTTGATTAGATAAGGTGGATAAACAAAACAGGATAAACAAACACTAAATCCGCACTATGCATTATCTGCGTTGTTACAGCTTGTTTCTCCGCACAATTATGTTTTAGTAATATTGAGTAGGATGAATTCTAAAGGTTAAGTTAAATTTAATCTAGCCATAACTTAAATTGTTACAAACTAGCAAAATTAATCTGCACTAGCGTCACCCACTTAGATCAAAGTTTACCATTACATCAAACAGTCGTCAGAACCAACGTGCCACCTAGACTTGGACGTTGCCACTAGTGTAGGTGTGTTATTATTTAGAACAAAGTTCAAACTCATCACTTGACGTAGATTCTAGAGCGTACAAAGTGTATTTACCGTCTTGACGTCAAGGTATGCCAGCAAGCCTTCAGCAATCTTGGCACCATCCGGAAATCGGGGTCAAGGCACGAGCGGAATGCAAACTTTGACCCCCAGTTTTTGCCCCGTTTCTATAGCTTGCAACATGCAATAGTTGGTGTCTGAGCAGGAGGGTTGATACTGTTGGTAAACAAAGTTCGAGTCTGATCATCGGTCATGCATTCGTCAGCAGCGAAGCTGTAGTCGACAACGACAATGTGTTTTGCTGGTCGTCACTTAGTAACAGCTACCAAGTGGTGTTGTTTACCGATTTAGCTCAACGTTGATGGGGCGGGCCTGCTGTTTGGCTTGCTTCGGAGCGATTGAACGAAGTCGGTGTGGATGACTCGGCGGAATCGTAATCCATATATTTCCATTTGTGTTCTACTTTCCAGGACTCGAATTTGGCAATTCATGAGTTGATAACGTGTAGCGAATCATAGAAATTTTTGACCTTACAGAACGCAAGGACATGGCATGATGAACAGCCGAGAGCAAAATTGCTGTTGTAAACCATTACAAAGACTTTTATGTGGCAGTCTGGGTGTCTGCTTTATACATTTCAAATGATTACAGCTTACTTTTTCAAATGGTCCAAAGTGGAAACCTTCGACACAAAGGTTGTTTTGAAAAAGTACTCTGGAATTGATGTGTTGTTGAAAGTGTTGCCAGATCATCAAATGTTATAACTTTCCTTTAAATATCTATGCAATGATGTACAAAAATGTGGATCTGGAAGTAAAATTGAGAGAGATTTATGACATATTTTAAGGTTTTGGAATTTTAAGTGGCCATAACATCAGACAGGGATGCCAAATTGCCAGCATTTTAAGAATTGATGGAATGGAGAATGGAATCATGAAAATGGATTAAATGATCGATTCGGTTTTTAGTCAGAGACTTAGGTTAACCCTCTAATGCCCAAATTTATTTTTAGAACACTTTTTTTCCCGTAATCTGGAGATCATTTTGAACAGCTTTTACTCTACGAAACACTTTACTTCTCTTGTTTTTGTTTTTTTTTCTTGCTTCATCTTTAGTATTTGTATTTTCATTTGTCTTGTTTAGTTTATTTATGTTTATTTCTGAGAATATGTGACTTATTCTGAAACTTCCTACCATTTCCTTTTGCATTTTTTGTTTTTTAATGCAACTTTTTCAATGTTATGCTTGTTTTTCACATTATCGTCTATAAAACAATACCATTATCATTTATATTGTAAAGCTAGGCATAGAGGCATAGTCTAGGAAAATACAAAAATAACTGCATAAATAGAAAATATATAATTTTTAAAAACATTGAAAAAGTCACACACAAGTCGAACTTCCAATCCTAACATTTTCTTAAATTTAAAGAGAAAAAATGATTTTGGCAAATTTTCAGATCGAAGCCTGCCTAGAGGTGGGGTTGGGTTGTAGAGGATTAAAATCGGAACTTTATTGGAAATTCTGTAAATTCTTTGAAATGCCAACTTGACAAACTTGACCCCCTTCGATTTGTTATTTGTTTCTTTGGACAAGAATGCCAAATTAAGGGACCTTAGTGAATGAAGAACAAATTGACATTTGTGCATTCAAAATATTCCTAATAACATTTTTGATTTCTGTGACAACTTAAAATAACGTTTTTTTTTAAAATATGTCTTGCATGGGTCAAAAATAGTTTCAATTCGTCCAGCTTCCCAAAAAAAAGGTCCGATTTTTTTTCAAAATTTTATGGTTATCTATTGAGCCCGTATTTTTCAATTGACCATATCTTAATTGGTCCAATTTTATATGCCAAAGATGATTTTTTAAGCATTTCTTATATTTTTGATACGCGCGCGAATTTTTGATCAGCGAAACGAATTAACGAAGTTGACTTATAGCTGTCGGCCACCATTGCTAGTACCAACCACTAGTGTCTTCCTTTTTATCTACAAGGACTTCGCCGCCCTAGGCTCCTAAGTGTATGAAAGTATGGCACGGAGCGACGGCGCCGAATACCCATATTTACACAAAGAATTTTAGAGCGCCCGTCGCGGGATTCGAACCGGCGACCTCTGGATTGTGAATCCAGTGCGCGGTCCGATTGATCCACACGGGCGGCACTTTCTTTAAAAATTGGTCAAGATCGTACTATTCTGCTCTTTTGAAATATTGGTTCTGAATAGAGGTGGGCAAAACCGCTCTTTTTTAGGAGCCGTTCATTTTCGTTCGCTCATTAAAAAGAGCCGCTCTTTTGAACGGCTCTTTCACTCTTTTCCAAAATATGAATGAAAATTATATTTTGTAAGCATGGTGCGATTTTTAAGCTATTTAACATTGGAATCATATAATGTCAACATTTCTACTCGAACCTAAACGTTCGAATAATTGAATGGCATCCAAAATTAAATTTGGAGAAATTGCTATTAATTTTAGAATTGCGTTTATCTCTGGCAAAATTGAACTAATGCTGATATTTTATTTAGAGAAAATATTCTGTAATCTCTTTTCTACATTTTGATTTGAACTATAAAGCCTATGAGTTTATTCGAGCAAGAGGATTTACTTCATTTCCAAAAGCTATTTAGTTGATTTTTGGTAATAATTTACAAGGTAAGCAATTTGAAATGCACAAATTTGTATTCGGGTAATACTTTAATGTACCATCAGTTAAATGAAAAGTTTCTTCATTTTGTTTAGAAAATCATTTACTTTTGAAATTAAAAAAAATAGGAAACTGAAAATATGAGCTTGAACACTTTTCAGTTGTTTTCAAATATTGTCTGCAATACATTGATGAGAAAGTTGCTATCGACCTCCAATGACGATTCAGCTCTAAAAATGTCGGGAAATAGCTCCTCTTTAACCTGCCGATTTTAATCATAAAGTACCATCATCAGGGGTGACATTGGGTCTGGGGGAGGGGGGGGGGGAGATTGAGTCATACAAAATATGTATGACCCAAATGCACCCCCCAGACCCAATGTCACCCCTGATAACAGTACTCAAAAAAGTACACCAAGGAACAATGTTGGGATATTTTTCATTAGTATTGAAATATTTGAAATTATATTTTCAATTCCCAAAATCAAAATTAACACTACAATTTGTTGAAAATTCAATCAACGGAACGGTTCTTTCAAAAGACCGGATTTTAAAAAAGAGCCGCGGTTCTTTTTTTGTGAGCCGTGGTTCGTTCGCTCTTTTTAATGAACCGGCTCTTTAAGCGGCTCGCTCTGTTTTTGCCCACCTCTAGTTCTGATTCAAACAATGTACACCGGAGGAACTTGATCAGCTCTAACAAAATGTTAAAATTTTCAAGGATTGCAATTTTTGAGCAAAGTTTCCTGAAAATTTCTTCAACAAATCTCTTAAAATTCCTCGCAAATGTTCGCCTTTTTCAATCGCTAGGTGTTATAGGTGCTATAAAAAATATTTTTTCAGTGTAGATATTGAATAATTGGTAAAAAAAAACGGTTTAATTCCAAATTTGCGAATTTCTAATCATTAATGCGTACGAAGTCGAACCTTGTTTTGGAAAAAAATCTCAAAGCTGAGACTCAATAAATATTATTCCCAAAATGACACCAAGTTATGAATGTTTGAAAAAAAAAAGATTTTGTATCGAAAATTAACCATTAAAAACTTCCAAATTTTTTCTTCTGAATTTGAATTTGTTTACAATTTTTTTTTATTTTTCGGTATAAAAGCACGCTAAATTAAGATTTTTTTTTTAATTTTTGGGTTAGATTTTCAGAAAAAATACATAATTTTTATTTTTTCAATAGTGATCAACCTTGTCCATCGCTTAATTTTTTTTAAAGCTGAGAAAATTCTCTTCAATTGTTTTAAATGACATTGTAGACTCGGCTTTTGTTTGCTTAGATATGGCCTTCCAAAGAATAAAAATAACTAAAAAAGAGTTTTTGTAAGTTTTACTCATTCGGCCCTCGATTTTAAATCGATGATATCTTGGAAATAACTGATCCGATTTTTAATGTTGGAAAGTGAAACTCGTGTGAAATTATCTCAACTTCTTGAAAACAAAATTTTAGATTTATAACATCATTTAAAAGGGCTTGAAACGATTTTTTTTGAAATTATTGTTGAAAAATTAGTCAAAACTCTAAAATAGGCCATATTGTTAATTTTTAAAGGTTATGATAGAACTATAATATTTTATTATTCAATTATTATTATTAGTTTTATTAAAGACACTTTACCATTGCAATGGTATTGGTGTCGTTTTATTATTCAATCAATAATTTATTAATCATTCGTAAAAATCAAATTCGTTCTCAGTTACTCAGTTTTTAAGTTTTTAAATTAGGTCACAGCTCCAAAATGAACCCAATAAAAATAAATGCATGAAAAAGAGTTTTCAAATTTCAAGGGTTTGTTAGAAAATATGCTTGCTTGGGGCATATATTTTTCTCATTTATAAAATGTGTGTGTTGCATCAAAATTCTAAAAAATCTTTGACAAATATCTAGTTTATGATATTACTTATTCATTGAAGCAATGGTTTCTATTCGGCTATTGTTATTGCTCTCGCTTTAAATTTTTATTAAAAAATAATAAACGGTGAATTTATTTATAATCGATTTTTATTTTTTTCCTGCGTATTTTGTCAAACTTTTATTTGATTTTTCGTAAGCAAATGAAAAGATTATCATTCAAACTAAGTCGCCACCCCTCACTCAATACGACTAGTGCACCACATGCTGGTGTTGGTTGTTTACCACGACTACCGTGAAGGTATATTTAATATTTAAAACCACGACGTTGGAGGCTCGTTCGTGCCACACCAGGCGACGATTGGCCCGATGCGCGCCCCTTGTACACATTTGTACAAAGAAATAATTACGCGCGGCGCGACATTGACATGTTGCCAACTGACGACAGTCTTGCTTGTTGCTTCCAAAGATTTTCTTATTTTTAAGAATTGGACTTATCAGTCAAATTGATGACGTCCGAAACTTGAGTGGAAAGAACCATCCAGAGAAGAACCATTGATGCAAACGTAAATTATGATTTTTTTTTGCGAATTAAGAGGTGGTCTTTGTACTCGACGAAGGATTCGCTTCTCCCATCTGGTTGAAACTAGTTTCGATGAGGTTCATGGAAAATTTTTGTCCACAGTCAAGACAGCGACCAAGTAGAGATCATGAGCACAAATTTAAACTACCCAGTTGTGTTCAGTACACGGTACAAGTGCATTGGACTTGCATTCATAAGCTCGGTGGACTTTGAAGTCGCACACTTTAGCCCCATATATAGAGCAACACACAACCGACGAGGTAATATCTATTCGCGGCAGCTAAATCGGTGAAACCGGTTCGAACTGGAAACTCGATTCCGGTGAGGCACCTTGATCAACTAGAGACGCTCACGTTTCGAGTCGAAATCATTCTATCCTGTATAGACAGCTGAGCAAAATCGGTCCTCCAAGTCGCCAAACTGTCGGAAGCCAACTCGACAACTCGATAGCGGTGTGCTCTAATGTTCTAACTGAAAATTGGGCCAAAATGAGTTAATGATGCCATCTTTTAGCTAATTAAATTCCCTACAAAACGCTTCTAACAGATCTGAAAAATTCGTTTCCTACGCGGAGATATCGCCTTGCAACCATTTGTACTAACTGACATTTTCGAACGCATCATGGATGTGCTCTCTTATTTTCCATCATGGCTTTACCTTTTGAAAACACGCAAATCCATAAAAATACGATTACACTATAATATTATGGTAAATTGCCAGGTGTCCTTGCTAGTTTGAGCAATATTATGGAGCACTATTTTGGAAGGCAAATAGCACAAGTGTGCACATTTGGAAGCGAGAAGGAATTATCAGTTAGGTGTAGTGTGTTAAAATGGTTTAGTGGAGTAGTTTTTTTTTGTTTGGACGACCCATTGATTAGGATTAGTGTACACGCAAAACGGACATTAGGTATAAATTCCTATTTTTTAGTATTTTTTGAACTTATGTTCTAGCTTGTCAAATTATACCTAAAAATTAGTATTTTTTTCTTCCTAAAATTTAGGATTTTTTTAGAACACTGATGTGCTTCTTAAAAATTCCTAAATTTTAGTATTTTTTTTAGTTCAAAAATTGCGATTCACGTTTTGACAAGTCAAAACAAAATAATTTCGTGGCTGTGAGTTGGTGTTCCGCAGTGCTGCTGAAAACTTAGGAACTTTGGCAAGGTAAGTTTTGTGCAGGAAGAAAGAAAAGTATTTATTTCAGGTAAGTACATTTATGAAAAAGTTGTGTTTTATGTAAACAAAAATATTAATATCATTTAAACTTTTTTTTCTTCTGCATATCTCTTGGAAAATACCTAATTTAAAAATTAAAATATTGAAATATCAAAATATTAAAATAAAAAAATATTAAAATATTAAAATATTAAAATAATAAAATATTAAAATATTAAAATATTAAAATATTAAAATATTAAAATATTAAAATATTAAAATATTAAAATATTAAAATATTAAAATATTAAAAAATTAAAATATTAAAATATTAAAATATTAAAATATTAAAATATTAAAATATTAAAATATTAAAATATTAAAATATTAAAATATTAAAATATTAAAATATTAAAATATTAATATATTAAAATATTAAAATATTAAAATATTAAAATATGAAAATATTAAAATATTAAAATATTAAAAAATTAAAATTTTAAAATATTAAAATATTAAAATATTAAAATAGTAAAATATTAAAATATTAAAATATTATAATACTAAAATATTTAACTATTAAAAAATTAAAACATAAAAAAACCAAAATATGAAAAATAGATAAATTTAATATTAAAAATATAGATTCATCAAAAAATTGAAATATAATTTAAATTTTAATATTTATTTTAAGGTGAGAACATTTATGAAATAGTTGTGTTTGATGTGAATAAAAATATTAATATCATACAAACCATTGTTTTCTTCTGCCTGCATATCTCTTGGATAATACATAATTTTATCTTTGATTATTCTTAAGCATAAGTAATTTTCGATCCCTCACTTTTCTAGAAAATATCTCAAATTTAGGTATTTATGCCTAGAAATAAGGAATAATCTTGGTCCGCCATCTTTGATTATACCTGATTATCAGTAATTTTGGATCCCTCACTTTTCCAGAAAATACCTCAAATTTAGGTTTTTATTCCTAAAAATTAGGAATAATCATGGTCCGCCATCTTTGATTATACCTGAATATCAGTAATTTTGGATCCCTAACTTTTTCTGAAAATACCTCAAATTTAGGTATTTATTCCTAAAAATTAGGAATAATCATGGTCCACCATCTTGGATTATACCTTAATATTAGTTATTTTGGATCCCTCACTTTTTTTTCTGAAAATACCTCAAATTTAGGTATTTATTCCTAAAAATTAGGAATAATCATGGTCCGCCATCTTGGATTATACCTGAATATCAGTAATTTTGGATCCCTCACTTTTCCAGAAAATACCTCAAATTTAGGTTTTTATACCTAAAAATTAGGAATAATCATGGTCCGCCATCTTGGATTATACCTAAATATTAGTAATTTTGGATCCCTCACTTTTTCTGAAAAAACCTCAAATTTAGGTATTTATTCCTAAAAATTAGGAATAATCATGGTCCGCCATCTTGGATTATACCTAAATATAAGTAATTTTGGATCCCTCACTTTTTCTGAAAAAACCTCAAATTTAGGTATTTATTCCTAAAAACTAGGAATAATCATGGTCCGCCATCTTGGATTATACCTAAATATTAGTTATTTTGGATCCCTCACTTTTTCTGAAAAAACCTCAAATTTAGGTATTTATTCCTAAAAATTAGGAATAATAATGGTCCGCCATCTTGGATTATACCTAAATATTAGTAATTTTGGTTCCCTCACTTTTCCAGAAAATACCTAAAACTAAGGTATTTTGGTTCTACAATTATACCTAAAATATAGGAATTCTCGTACTAAAACGCTATTAGTAATTTTATTACTAATAGCCGATTAGTAATAAAATACCTTATTGCAGTCAGGTTCGATTATACCTAAAAATTAGGAATTTATACCTAATGTCCGTTTTGCGTGTATTTAGGTTCTGTAGGTTAGTTTAAAATGTTGTTACGTAGTTTTCTTTGCATGGACGACCCCTGCAGTTGTACTAAGAGTGCACAACGACTTGAAGAATGTTTCAAACTGGACTTTTAGGTTGGGCTAAGTGGGTAATGGGTTGGGGAAAAATGTTGTTACGTCGTTTTTTTCATGGACGACCCCTACAGTTGTGCTAAGAGTGCACAACGACTTGAAGAATGTTTAAATTTGACTTTTAGGTTGTGCTAAGTGGGTATGGGGTTGGGGAAAAATGTTGTTACGTCGTTTTTTTTGCATGGACGACCCCTGTACGTGAGCTAGGAGTGCACAACGACTTGAAGAATGTTTCAAACTGGACTTTTGGGTTGGGCTAAGTGGGCATTGGGTTGGGGAAAAATTTTGTTACGTCGTTTTTTTCATGGACGACCCCTACAGTTATGCTAAGAGTGCACAACGACTTGAAGAATGTTTCTAACTGGACTTTTAGGTTGGGCTAAGTGGGTAATGGGTTGGGGAAAAATGTTGTTACGTCGTTTTTTTTTTGCATGGACGACCCCTTCAGTTGTGCTAGGAGTGCACAACGACTTGAAGAATGTTTCAAATTGGACTTTTGGGTTGGGCTAAGTGGACAATGGGTTGGGGAAAAATGTTGTTACGTCGTTTTTTTTGCATGGACGACCCCTGTACGTGAGCTAGGAGTGCACAACGACTTGAAGAATGTTTCAAACTGGACTTTTAGGTTGGGCTAAGTGGGTATGGGGTTGGGGAAAAATGTTGTTACGTCGTTTTTTTTGCATGGACGACCCCTGTACGTGAGCTAGGAGTGCACAACGACTTGAAGAATGTTTCAAACTGGACTTTTGGGTTGGGCTAAGTGGGCATTGGGTTGGGGAAAATTATTGTTACGTCGTTTTTTTTGCATGGACGACCCCTTCAGTTGTGCTAGGAGTGCACAACGACTTGAAGAATGTTTCAAATTGGACTTTTGGGTTGGGCTAAGTGGGTAATGGGTTGGGGAAAAATGTTGTTACGTCGTTTTTTTTTTGCATGGACGACCCCTTCAGTTGTGCTAGGAGTGCACAACGACTTGAAGAATGTTTCAAATTGGACTTTTGGGTTGGGCTAAGTGGACAATGGGTTGGGGAAAAATGTTGTTACGTCGTTTTTTTTGCATGGACGACCCCTGTACGTGAGCTAGGAGTGCACAACGACTTGAAGAATGTTTCAAACTGGACTTTTAGGTTGGGCTAAGTGGGTAATGGGTTGGGGAAAAATGTTGTTACGTCGTTTTTTTCATGGACGACCCCTGCAGTTGTGCTAGGAGTGCACAACGACTTGAAGAATATTAAATTGGACTTCTGGGTTGGGCTAAGCGGCAATGAGTTGGGGAAAAATGTTGTTAAGTCGTTTTTTTTGCATGGACGACCCCTACAGTTGAGCTAAGCGTGCACAACGACATGAATAGTGTTTCAAATTGGACTTTTGATTTGGGCTACTATACAATATTATACCATTTTAACAGAATTTAGAGTCATAGAGACGCACCTGAGAAATGGTAAAATCCGTAAAAAAAATACTTTGACTCAATCTCACCCCCCAGACCCAGTGTCACCCCCACTAACGGTACGTAGTATTTTTTTGCATAAACGAACCCTGCAGTTAAGCTGAGAGTGGACAACGACTTAAAGAATGTTTTCAATTTGGTCTTTTGGGTTGAAACCCACTTGTAAAATGTTGTTACGTAGCTGAAACTTTGCTTACATGTTTCCTGCACAATAAAGCTCATACAAAATCCCATACAAAGTACTTAAAAAGATTAAAAAAAAACTCACGACCCACTTAGCCCAACCCAAAATCAAATTTAGTATTCTTCAAGACGTTGTGCACTCTTAGCTCAACAGAAGGGGTCGTCCATGCAAAAAAAAAAAAACAACGTAACAACAATTTTCCCCAACCCATTACCCACTTAGCCCAACCTAAAAGTCAAATTTTAACATTCTTCAAGTCGTTGTGCACCCTTAGCTCAACTGTAGGGGTCGTTCAGGCAAAAAAAAACAACGTAACAACAATTTTCCCCAACCCATTACCCACTTAGCCCAACCTAAAAGCCAAATTTTAACATTCTTCAAGTCGTTGTGCACTCCTAGCTCAACTGCAGGGGTCGTCCATGCAAAAAAAAACGACGTAACAACATTTTTCCCCAACCCATTACCCACTGAACCCAACCCAAAAGTCAAATTTAATATTCTTCAAGTCGTTGTGCACTCTTAGCTCAACTGTAGGGGTCGTCCAGGCAAAAAAAAACGACGTAACAGCATTTTTCCCCAACCCATTACCCACTTAGCCCAACCTATAAGGTAAATTTTAACATTCTTCAAGTCATTGTGCACTCCTAGCTCAACTGCAGGGGTCGTCCATGCAAAAAAAAACGACGTAACAACATTTTTTCCCAACCCATTACCTACTTAGCCCAACCTAAAAGGCAAATTGAATATTCTTAAAGTCGTTGTTCACTCTTAGCTCAACTGCAGGGGTCGTCCAGGCAAAAAAAAACGACGTAACAACATTTTTCCTCAACCTAAAAGGCAAATTTTAACATTCTTCAAGTCGTTGTGCACTCCTAGCACAACTGCAGGGGTCGTCCATGCAAAAAAACGACGTAACAACATTTTTCCCCAACCCATTACCCACTTAGCCCAACCCAAAAGTCCAATTTAATATTCTTCAAGTCGTTGTGCACTCTTAGCTCAACTGCAGGGGTCGTCCATGCAAAAAACTACGTAACAATATCTTTCATAGTTGATTTGCACACTTGGCACAACTGTATGGGTCGTCCATGCTTAAAAATATTACGTATTTAATTTGTTTGAGGCACATTTGTTCTATTCAATACATTCATCGATTCCATTGCATGAGACACACTTGTTCCAACTGCAATTCACCATAAATCTAAATAACGGTTTGTGCCTTGGATAGCATTCGTTTTTGAAAGGTCGTATGATATAATTGAAATAAAATAAACTAGCTAAAAGTTTTTACAACATCATTTTCTTATGTTTTAAGGAATACATCATTCAGTATTCGTCATAGTTGATGTATTATGGATGGTTTTACAATTATATTCATAAAAAATATAATTTCACTAATTTTTTCATACAAAAATTTTGATTTAAATGCTGATTTTTCCAAAAGGTTAATTTTCCTACCAAATTCAAACTAAAATAAGTGTTTGAAAAAAGTTTTGATATAAAATGTTTTTCTTACGCTTAAATTAACCAACTCGTGAAAAAATAACATTGAAACAACTAATTTGAACTATTGTAACAATAAATTTACTTTGCACGCTTTTGTACCAAAGCCCTGTGCACGTTTGTGCTAACTCATACAAATTACCTCCCAAAACACACTTGTGCCAATTGCAAGCATGATTTTTTTTCGTATTTTCTCTGCCAAAATTTTTCTAGCATTTCAAAAGTTTTTATATTTCACAATGTCTTTAAGTAATGTCAGGTGCATACTTTAAAATTGTTAGAACAATTGTTTGTCGAATAGTTTTCCAGAAACAGTAATTCAAAGTTTAAAAATCGATTTTCTCGCAACTACCAAAATGTCAGTTAGTATAAGAGAGCACACCGCTATCGAACTGCTGCTGCAGCAGCTTGTGAGAAATGAAATGCTATTTTTAAATGTCACTCACTGAAAGAGGGATTTTTTTTTGTTTGAGGGGAATGGTTTTTTATTGGTGTGATGAATTTCAGCTTGGCGGACAAAGAATTTTAATTTAAAATTTTAAGGTTATGATCCGGCGAACATCCTGAATTGTTAATTGTAAACTATTGTAATAAAATAAACCGATAAAATGTTTACAATTTGAGGCTCAAACTCCACCGCATGTAAACATCATGTGACTGTGCGTGTTTATGTTGTTTGGATCACATCGCATCCCACACGTTGAGGGTTGAAAGTGGGAACAACACATCTGGATCGTTTTTACCGCAACGACGGTAATTGGACCCTAATTGGAACATTATTGAAATGGCAAACGCGGTTGGGATATAACACTTGAGCATGGCTGAATTTTTGAGCTTTTTGAATCGTGATTATACTCATATTTAAATCATAATACTTTAAGCTTTAAAGGTTATATCTCAGCAACCAGCAGTCCAATCAACAAAGTCTGAAAAGGGTCAATTTGATACGAAATGAACCTTTGTAGAATTGTCTGCTCTACAACTTTGTAGAACATTATTACACTCCAAAAAATAACCCTGCAAAGTTAGAAAAAACACGAAATTTTAAAATGAAAAAAATTGAAAAAATGACCCTACTGGTTCAATGTAGATTCGAAAAGAACTTTAAATTTCCCTTAAATTGACATGTTCCAAAAATGTTTACAGTTGAGAAATGGCAGAGTTTTTAAAACTTTATTAGTGTTTTTTTTTTCGATGAAAAATACGTTTTGTTCGGAATTTCGAGTACGCCACTAAATCGGGCGTCCAATTTTACATAAAAGTCCTTTTGACACCAAATTTCCATCTCATCACCTTTTGAAAAACTTGTCTTTTTTCGCATGTTCAAAAATTAAAGGGGTCGTGCCGCCCCTCCCTCACGAGATATTAAAAACGGACCTCGAATTCGTGATCAGGGACAAAAGTTACCCCTTAGGACAAAGTTTCACGTAAATCGAAGAGGGGTCGGGCAACTTTTCCGATATCGTGTGAGTTGGTAGAGAATTACCCATATAAAATTTCATCTTAAAAAAAAAACATCCATAAGGGGCGAATAATCTTTGAAAATTGTGATTTTTCAAAATATTTAATTAAATTTTTCGACTTTATTTTCAAATATAACATCAAATTTGCAATCAAAAAGCCTTTTATGAAATTTTAATAAAGTGCACTATTTTCAGGAGAAAATCTAATTTTTACTAGCCATGTTTAAGCAACCAAACGCCGTATCCACAAAATTCAAAAGGTGTGCCAAAAAGTGATTTTGAAAATCGGTAACAAAAAATTTTCATGCATCATTTTTTCCGTCTAGTCCACATTCATTCCTACAACTTTGCCGAAGACACCAATTCGATGAAAAATTCTTTCGAAAGATACAGCTTTTTGAATTTTCAGATTTTTTTTATGTGGGCAGCTGGCGAACAAACTGATGATGAAAAATAACTTATTTGGGCCTACGGAAGCCACCCAAAAAGTTTCAAACAGATTAACAAATGCAAAAAAAAATCGGATGGACAAATCTAAAAAAAAAATGCTCAGTTGCATAATTTTTTACTAGCGAAGTTGACTTTATAGCTGTCGGCCACCATTGCTAGTACCAACCACTAGTGTCTTCCTTTTTATCTACAAGGACTTCGCCGCCCTAGGCTCCTAAGTGTATGAAAGTATGGCACGGAGCGACGGCGCCGAATACCCATATTTACACAAAGAATTTTAGAGCGCCCGTCGCGGGATTCGAACCGGCGACCTCTGGATTGTGAATCCAGTGCGCGGTCCGATTGATCCACACGGGCGGGAAATTTTTTACTGCTTTTTCATATTTTCCCTCAGAGGTAATTTTCCTTCCTAAAATATTTATAAATTGCACAAAAATTAACATTTTTGAAAAGTTTAGAAGGTGCCTTTAACTTGAAAATAGTTGATAAAATTTTCGAATCCAAATTTAATTTGGCATAAAACATGTTTTTTTTTATTTAGGTAACGGAGCTACCACTATAGAATTTGCACCAAACTAACATCTTGCGCCTTTGATCTCCTAAACCGCATAAAAAAATCTCGATTCCTGTTTTGTATTTTTTTTTATAAGCAGTGAAATGAAAAAGTTGGCTTTAAAGATTTTCTATGACCTTTTTGCCTTCCTCACCTTACTGAGGAAAGGCTATAAAATCACTCGAAAAACGAAATTCTTCATTTGACCTCCTTGACCCACCTTCATGTATACATATCGACTCAGAAGCAAATGTCTGTGTGTGTGGTGGGATGTTGATAAAAAAATTGCACTGGGTTATCTCGGCACTGGCTGTACCGATTTGAACCGTTTTGGTCTCATTCGATCCGTCTTGGGGTCCCATAAGTCGCTATTGAAAATTACAAAGTTTAATTAAGTACTTCAAAAGTTATACTAAAAAAAAAACGTTTTTTGCAAAAGTCCGGAAGATTGTAAAAAGGGTGGTTTTTGTAAGAAACACCATCATGTTATACATTTTTAGAAAGGTATTCGAAAGACCTTTCCAACGAGTTCAATAGATTGCGGGTCTGACAACCCTATCAAAAGTTATACGCACTTAAGTGTTACTTATGCACCTATTGGAGACCGGATCCCAGGTATTTTGACGTGAACGTTGTCCGGATCTATCATGCGACCTATCGTTGGATAAGTAATTAAAAGACCTTTTTAACGAGTTAAAAAGATTGGAGATCTGGCTACCCTATAACAAGTTATAAGCACATAAGTGCACTGAATTATGAAGATCTGACTACCCAATCTGATGGTATGAATAATGAATCAAGTTGATAGAACACTTCAAGGTCCGCCCTTTTGTATCTATTTTGGATAGCATTACCTTCTAAATGTGAGGAAGGCACCAACCACCTAAGGGTGGATTAAGTAACGTTTTTTATTGCAAAGTCATAATCATAACCTACAATTTTGCTGAAGAAAATGTGGAGTATTTCTTACAAATTCACACTAAACGTGGAATCCTGAAATTTTCAATCCGTAAAAAAACATTTCAAGAGTTTTTTTTAATAGGTCCTATAAACATATGAAACACAATAGCTTATAGGACCTTTTCAAAAAAAATAAAAAAATAAAAAATAAATGTTGATTTGCGAGCTGCTTAGTCCCAAGAAAAACAAATCAAATCCGGGTACTACCCTCATTTTCCATAAGTTTAGTTTTGACTTATAAAACTTAAAACAAAACACGGGAAAGTCACTCAAGCGCACTGCATGTTGACAAACATTTATTGGTAAACATTTTAATCAATAATTAAAAATGAGCCTCATGATGACGCTTGCTAATTTATCTGTATACGCCACTCGAGTTCGGCATGGCACGGCTGAAAACGAGGAAAAGGTTAGATTTGGTGACGTCTTTAATAGCAGGCGCAAACTAGAGTCTTTCGCGCGAAGCGCGCGTCAAGGTTTGTTTTTATTTTTGTTTATTCTCCCGAGTAGAAGAATTTTATGGAAGAAAACATTAAGCCAACGGTTAGCCGGTGTGCTTCCTGATAAGTAGCCCGGTTTGCGTGTGCAAAAATGTTTCTTTTTCTTTCGACGTGCCTCTTTGGAATCAACAAGATTAGCCCCTCACGGATTTGGACTTTGGTTTGGAGCAAGTTGCTCTAATTTTGAACTTTCGTGCTATAAAAAAGTCTCGAGCCAGCTGTCAAACTTTTATAGCAATTCACCATAATGGCACCTCGTTGTAGTCGTGCTATCTTGTTCAACGTGCGGCAAATTGACACTTGAAAAAAATGTATGACGTGTGTCGAGTTGCACAGTCAAACAAAAAAAAAAGTATGAGTTGTGGCAATTTGATCTGAAATCATCATAAATCTGCGACAAGATCACTCAACGATGACAACTTGTTGGGGTGGCAACGATCGAGCGAAAGAATCCGAGCCCGTTTCGTAATGACATAATTGAACTTGCTCCCTTGGGTTGGATACAATAGATCTATAATTAGTACCGCAAGTAGTGCTAATAGCGATATTTGCTACTATTTTTAACTTACTGCGACGTATGACGGTCAATTCGTAACGCCCCTTTCAGAAAGAGAGAGGGCAAATTCCGTTTGGCGCGGACTTTGAATATCTCGCCGCACGTGCCACACGTGGCCAAATTGTTTACTCAAGTTTAACCGGACGTCACTTTTCAGACTAATTAGCCCACACGAGTCACGAGATGTGAGTAACAAGAGTGTGTTTTCACGAACGTGTGTTTTGCCTGGCTTTTTTTGTGCCAAATTTCATTCAGAAAGAATCACATGAGGTTCTGTTTTAACTTCCAATCTATAAATATCCGGCAGAAAAAACAGAGCAAATTTCGTCCACGCGTCACCGCTAGAAGTGGACTTGAGAGTTGTTGATACCGAATTGACCGGGTAATTTGTGCGTAATTTCAGGACTCAAAGATAACAAGTCGTTGTCGATGCCAACAAATGGGTGTTTGTGCTCCTGACCTCGGGCTACTCGCGAGAAGTGAGAAGCTCCTGCAATGCAACAAACATCTTTGACGCATTTAGACGGTAAAGAATGGGAGTTGATGAATGGCGTTGTAGAATTTCGAAGGATTGAATTTTATGAATAATTTAAACTCAAAAATAAGCAGCAATTTTTATCAAGATATCGCTGCGACAAAACGCTTCGAATTGATGAGCTAGAATACGCGATCTTTGTACTTTTCTATCACTTGAAAGCGGCGTGCATTGGTATAGTTTCACGGGGAAATCAACGTGACCAACGGTTATCAATCTTTCCCGTCTCTCTCTCTCTTCAAGTGACAACAAAAATTGTGCAACTTACGATGACAGTCACAACGATGATTTGTAGAGCTAAACGGTAGGTGAATCTAATGGTTCAGAATAAACGGTTTAATTATATCTAATAGCTTCAAATCGGAAATAGTTGATAGCTGTTTTTCTTTTTTTTTAAATTTATACAAAATTCTGACTAAAGTAAACATCGGTATAGTGACATAACAATTTACAACAACAAAAACTACCTTAAACATATTTTAAAATCCAGTCAAAAGACTGTCACAACTAAACTTAGAAATAAATGTAATCTCTTACAAGAGATACGATAGCACATCGGCGACGGGATAATAAACCGGTAATTAACCGTTGATCTGATCTAATCGCTTGTTCTGTATTTATCTGGATACTCCATATTCAGTTGAAGAGTAATACGTAACTGGAACTGAGCTGGATGTGCTTGATTACGAAAAGTGAATAATTTTGTTACATAGCGTTGTTACGAGAGAAAAATCTTGCGCCATCTATTTTAATTTGTTTGCAAAACCATGGAAAAAAATTGTTAAATATCTTTTTGCCTTCCTCACCTAACTGAGGAAAGGCTATAAAATCACTCGGAAAATGAACTTTTCAATTAGACCTCCTAGACCTACTTTCATTTGTACATATCGACTCAGAATCACCAGCTGAGCAAATGTCTGTGTGTTATGGCTATGGTATGTAGACATGTGTACCAAATCAATGTCACTGGAATATCTCGCCACAGGCTCAACCGTTTTTGGCCGGAATGTTTTTAATTGATCCGTCTTAACGTCCCCTACGTTGCTATTTAAATTCATGCAGTTTTATCATGTATTTAAAAAGTTATGTTAAAAAAAACTGTTTCATATTAAATTAAAATTATGGTAAAAAGGGTGGTTTTTTCATGAACCCTCACATGTTACATATTTTTAGAAAGCATATGAGAAGACCTTTTAGGTGGAGTAAGAATTTTCAAGATCTGACTTACCTATCTCAAATTACAAGCAGTTTAAAAAATGGTCTGAATTCACATAACTTCAACTGGTCGGGTCTGATCGCCACGAAAAAGCCGTGTAGAGGGATGCCATTTTCCTCAAAGGCCGTGTCTGTATAATCTTGACAAAAAGTCTGTAGGTAGTCTATTTTTTTACTCATCACTTATTTTTATTAGGGGAGATCCATAAACATGTGGACACTTTAGGGGGGTTTAGTAACGTTGATTATTTAAAAACGTAGGTTTTAAAGAAAACCTAGATGTTTGGGTATCAAAAGATCGGAAATTTTATGCCTTTTCCGATTCCACATAGGTTGACTTGTGAATCGTGTACCGGTTCGGATGTCGGCGGATTTTCCTACGACGTAATTCCGGGTTGGTACGAAATTCCAACGAAAAATCTATTCTATCGATACTAATACCCCCAAAACGGTGTTATACCCACTCCAAAATGTTTATTTAGCAATTCTATGGTAATATATTGACATTTATTTGAATTAAAAGTTTGCAAAATTAAGTTTAGATAAGTTTTGTATAGAATTTCCAGAGTTATATAAACTTTTATACTAAGTAGTTAGTAAACTTTATATTCAATTCAAATTATTTTTTTAATCAGTCAAGGATGCCTATTTGGAGTTGGGAGACTGGATTTATGGTGATTTGTCAACAAATAACATTATTTTTGTTAATTTTTCGAAAGGTGTACAAACTATTTTTGCACCTTTTTTATTTTCGTAATAGTATTTGTTATATATCTTTTTATAGAAATCATCTTTTCATGAGCTTTTTGTAGCAAAATGTCTGGCATGAGTTTCTGAACAAAACGTAGTACTAGGTTTCTGTCAAACTTTAAAAATTTTACATGTTTCATCACAAAATGTGCATAGTGCCCAAGGGGTGTAAATACTTTTTTTACATACTGTAAGTGCAATCAGCTGACATCAATTTAAATTGGAATCCCATACGTTTAGAATCATTTTTAGCATGTTGATTTAAAAATCTCAGGAATTTTTTGAAAATTTCCGATGTTTGTAATCGCAAAAAAAATTGGCTAAAAATTTTGTTTTTGTCAAATCTTACATTTTTTGCAAAAAAAACTGAACTATTGTAAAATGCATTTTAAAACACTTTTTGCATGCATTTGTTTAGACTAGGACTTGTTGTTTCGATTTTTTATATTTTTTTTTTGTTTTGCCCTCCCCCCTTGACCCCGGCCAGAGCCGTGGGACAAAAACTTTGAAAAATATTTGAATCGGCCTTAGTTTATTTATTTTATTTCACAAAAGTTTCTTTTTATGACCAATATTTTCCGAGAAATTAGACCAATTGTTTTCAAGATATGGTTGGTTGAAAAATACTGTGACACTGAGAAAAAAAATATTGTAATCAAAACATAAACTAAGGTTATATGATCTCAGCAAACAACCATCCGATCAACAAAGTCTGAATAGGAAAATTGTAACAAGTTTTCTTAGATTGTTGAAAATGTTTCTTGTAGCCTTGTAGGGGTACTTTTTATTCATAAAATATTTTAAATTTTGCAAAACATTGAACATTTTAAGAAAACTAATAAAAACGTGTTACATTATCAGGCAAAATCTCTTTTGGACACCTTTTTCGATACCCGATAACAAAATTTGTTATTGGTCTGATATTGGTTGAAAGCCAAAACAACTTTGGAAGACTTATGAAAGAATACCTTCAACTGTTATTGGTATGATCGGATTAGTTGTTAAAATAACAAAAAATAATAACAAAGATTTGTTCGAAGAATAACTAAAAATGTTATTAGTCTGTTATTACAATAACAATGCAATAACACAAATTTCATAACGACGAATAACAAATCTTGTTATAAATAACATAAAATGTTATTGGTCTAGTATTTTCAAATATCAAAAAAATGTTATCCCCAAGTTATTTCCGTCTGCTCGGGTAGCTGATTTTACTTCTTAAAAATAGTTTTAAAATGTTGCTTTACCTTTTTTGTTATCACAAGAAATGGGTGGAAAATCATGTTGATAGTTTGAACTATTAACTATTTTGCACCTTCTTATGGTAAAACGGGACGGCAGTTTTTATAAAACTTTAATATGGTGGTACCTTCCCATTTCACCTTATGCTTCAGGTATCTTTTCCACAAAACTCAAAGTGTAAAACTACGTTATTCTAGGTCTCCTGAAACATTAAAAAAATCAGAAATAACAAAATTATTAGTGATAACAAATTTATTTCTATTGTTCAAAAAATAACCTACAACCATGACATGTGACCATAGCAATTCGTTTGCCTTTCCTAAGTTATCCTTAATTTGATATTCTGCTTTCGCAACATAATTTGGCGCAAAAGGAGAGTTCCGCTCTCCGGTTCGGTGTTGTAGTGACAATATCGTTCTGATAGTACTTTCAAATGTCACCCAGTTTGAGTCACTGGCTGTTCCCAGGTCCTGCCTACAACTCCCTTTTCAAGATATAGATTTTCGAATATTGACATGCCTATTTTGTATGGCAGGTTCGCTAAATTGTATGCAGATTTGAAACTAATGATGCAAAATGTTTTTCTTTGGAAATGTTTGGACAAAGTTTCATTCATTAAGAAAATAAAAAATAAAAAATATCGACAAAAAGCTAAATTCTAGAGTGTTACCTCTGGATGTAAAGCCCTCGTGATGCAATTATCACAAAGTTCAGCGAAACTTGTCATATTCTGCGCGTTACCCTTGGCATTTTCACACATGAAATTGTGCAAAAATGTTACCCTCGGTGCCCTCGTCGTCATACAATTGTTAATTTTTAGTCCGTGTTTGGTAAATCATCACGTCGCGTCGTCGTCAAGTGCTGCCGCCACTAATTGTCGTGGTTAATTTGAATGTTGGCAAAATTCGCACCAAAAGTTGGCACCATTTCAAAAACCCCCGTTAATCTGGTTGATTTTTTTTGCTCAGCAACCAACTGTTGAATTCGAAGCGTGTGTGTGCAAAAGGTTGGCATTTTACCCCGTTGTCTCGAGTTTGACGAATGTTCTCGATTTGTTCCGAATTTAATTTGGGCGCAATCTTGTTCAGGCGTTTGCAATTAAAACAGATGTCACCTGCACGATTGCATCCTGCTCGAAATACTTTGCAAACAACCGTCATATTTTCGTTTTGATATCTTATCATGTCCAGAAATGGGCGTCATTCGGCTATCACCTTAAAAATCCCATCCCGGGATTGACGTCAGTTCCAGATGTGGGAAAGTGGTTTAAACCCGTTTCAGCAGAGCAAACATTGTAAATTTAGTCTGGAGAATTAGCGAAATCTCGTCGCATGCACTTGCACGCTCCAGACACCATGCAACAAACGGCGGTAATTACGTTCAGGATAGAGACTTCTCCGCTTCAAATAAGATTATGACAAGTGGGCAGCCGGCAAGGGAAGTCCTAGAAGTGTTTGGAGGAAATTTCTAATGGGAATCACGCGTTCCCTTATTTTTTTTTACAGCGTGGCATTGATTCAATTATTTTGCCCAAGTTCCAGACAGTTTTGCAACGCTTGACCTATCCTGCAGGGGAGATTTGGTGAAGTTGGACATTATGGACCTGTCATTCTATAGCGTAAAATGGCCTAATTATCATTGCCAAAAATAACAGTGCCGAAAAGTTCATTATAGCACTCATTTGAGTGCTTAATTGCAAGAAATGCAGGGTGGTTACACTTTCGCGATTTTCGCGGATTAAGTCAGCGATGGCGCGGATTTCGCGGATTTACAAAACTGAAAAATATTTTTTTATTCAATTTTTTTTTGTTTAATTTAATTCATATAAAAAACCTTATCATGTCTTGATTTGGAATTGAGTGCTTTTGACAATTTCAAAAATTATTGATGAAAATTTTGCAAGATTTTTTGTCAATTTGTTATTCAAAATTTGTCACATTTATTTCATGGCTAGAAAAATGTTATTGGAAAATATAATCAATGTTTATGAAAAATTATCTTAATAATACATTTTAAGTTTCTTGTGTATCTTATTCGACTTAATCTTATTTGGCTCAAACTAAATCAAAAAACTTTGGTTAAAAGCAAAAAGAACAATAATATAAAAATTAAAAACAAAATTCTAAGCCTACAACAAAGTCAGAAACTTTAAAGCTCTTATAGATTTTTTTTTTAATTTTGCTAAAGGCTGGTTGTTGGATGTTGAAAAAAAATTGAATCAACAAAGTTTGTTCTGATTAAACTTTTGATTTCATTCATGTAGTGATCACCCCTTTTTTGTTTTTTTTTTTATTTTTATAATTTCTAAAGATGATAACTGAACTAAGCTCAATATCTGAATATTTTGTCTGACATCCCACTAAGAGGAACAACTTGTACTTGGTTTGGCAATTTGTCGGCTTCCATAAAAATTAAATACGTTTTAATTTTTGAGAATTCTACCGATTATTAAAACGAACTTACTATTTTTTATTATTTGAAAGATATATAAAATAAACTTATTTCAATCAAACCTTCTGAAGCAATCTTGAAAATTTTATTTTCATTTTGGACATAATGTGTATTAATTATTCAAAAATAGTTATTAAAAATGACCTCACTCTGATTCCAGCTATAAAATGGATAACTATAATTAATTATTAAAATTTATTTTTGAAAAAAATATGTTATAAATTAAAATTATTTTAATTTGATAAAAAAGTAATAGTAATAGAAGTCAAGACTTTCAAAGCTTATTTGAATTAAATAAATGGATTTTGATTTATATTTGAAATTAAAGTCAGATTGAATCAGAAAGCGGACTACATTTTCGAATTCTTTGTGACATTTCGTTATTTAAATTTCAATACATGTTTGTTTCTATGCGTTTTCATGAGAAAAAATGTAGTTATTTAAGTTAAAAGTTTCAATATATGCTAAAAACTTTGTTCAAATAGCAATAGATATTAAAAAAATCTATTATCAGATAAAATTTCAGCTAAATTTTAACATTCTAAAACTCCATTTTAAATTAATTATATTTAAAGTTAAAACAAAATGCCCAAAGAAACAAATTGATTGTTCGTTTTTCAAAAGTGAAAAGAAACAATGGTACAAACACATTTGACGTAATTTATTTTACACATTTTCAATCTGAAGTTTTTAGGAATCTCTGTTAGTATAAATCATAAAATATATAAATAAACTTTTTGGAAAAAGCATTACTGACCAACCCAGTACATGTTTTTTTTTTCAAATAACAAACTTATCCAGTTGAAAAATATTTGTATTCGAAATATTAATAATGTCATCGCTGTTTAGCGGTATTAATTTATTTAAGTCAGGCGATTTTTTTTATTTTCAATATGTTCGGATTTTAAGCTTTTACATGATTTGCTTTCATTTGCGCAAAAATTGCTAGCTATATAAATTTTTCCATTGGGAGCTGGTTAACCCTCTACAACCTAACCCCGCCTTTAGACGGGCTTCGATCTAAAAAATCGCCAAAAATCAATTTTCCAACCGATTTTTGATCTTTAAAAAGCATTGGAAAGAAGAACTCTTAAAATTTTAGAAAATTTCAGGGTTGGAAGTTTAACTTGTTTTATGTGACTTTGCCAATGTTTTTAAAAATGTCATTTTTTTAGGGGTCAACTTTGGCAGTGTTTTTTACTAACATTTCCTATATTTTCAGTAAAAAGAAGTATGCAGTAATTTTTCTAGTGTCCCAGACTATGCCTCTACGCATTTTGTTACAAGTTAAATGATGATGGTGCCATTCTATAGCAGAAAATGTGAAAAACATGCAAAAAATTGAAAAAGTAACTGTAAAAACGTGAAAAAATTAGATAGGCAAAATGTAATTATATTAGGTGATAGAATAGGCCAAATACTACCAAAAACAAACATAAACTAAACAAAATAAATGCAAATTAAAATATTAAAAATAAAACAAGAAAAACATAAAACAAGAGAAGTAAAGTTTTTCGTAGAACAAAAGTTGCTCAAAATGACCTCCTGAACACGGGAAAAATAAAAATGTTCGAAAAAAAAATTTGGGCAGTAGAGGGTTAAGCTAATTTGTAAAAAAAAAGAATTTGGATTGTATTAAAAATACGTTTCAGATTTTGGTGTATGTATTGATGAATGTATTAACAATACGTTCCAGATTTTGATGTAGAATTAACCTCCAGAATTAATCATTTCTGCAAACTTACCAAGTTAAATGAAAGATGGAATATAAATATACAATCTAAAATAAAATATATTAGAATAAAAAAAAGTTTAATTCACCCTAATATTCATTTTATATATCGAATGTTTATTTCTTGATATTTGGTATGAAATTTATGTTGTATGCAACTCGTTGCAAAACTCGATTTTTGCAGCACTTGTTGCATTTATTCAACTTGACAGAGCCATGCTAGATAAATGTACGACTCGTGCTAAAAAAAATCATCATTCAGCAACTTGTTGCAAAAACTACTATTTTGAATATTTGTTGGCTTTTAAGACCTAAGATTTCTAGTCTCTGCTAGATTCCTTAGCTACTGAGTTACACCAAAACACTCGTGCTCAAACATGTGCTTCGCGTGCATGGGCTTAGAGCTATGACGCTTTCACTCTGTTTCAGTTATGGGTTTGTTAATCATACTTGATTTACTGTACTGATCGTTTTCCGCTGGATTTTTATTATTTTAAATAAATTATTGGTGTTTTTCTGAATTTCAGAGAAATTTTATGATTCTTTTATTCGAACCTCGCTAATTCTCCACACCAAACAGTTTTCCAAAAATCACACATCCTAACACACAGTTAACTTCAACTGATAACGCTGATCACTCCAAGCTACGTCATCGATCCTCACCGCAAAGCAGTGATCACGATTAGCACGACGCGTGTCGCAGTCGGTCGAAGATCATTCGCGTTGTCACGATCATCGTCGACTTGTGTAAGTGCGCGGTGTTAGCTCTTTGGGACATTACACTAATAGCCGGCGATTAGTGTGATTGCCTCTCTCCGGGAACCCCTCCGAACCAATTTGAAGCGATTCAAATCGGTTAATCGGCCACTTTGCGGGTGTATTCTCTGTGTATTTGGCATTACCAGGGTGGTGGAGAACGCTAATCAGACGCAGTTTGGGGATGGTCTGTTTTCACTGCTAACAAATTTGACCCCAATTTTCGGGATGAAGGTTAATATTAGCTCTTTCTTATCATCGTCAATGCAATTTTATAAATCTAAACATAAAATTTCACCACCTCAAGAATTTAAAACGCGTTTAATGTGGATTTAAGTAATTTAAAATGGTTTAAATTTTCTGTGCACTTTGTATCCAGAACGCTCCAGAATGTTCGGGAAATTGTCACTTGTGCAAGGAATTGCTCTCAGCAGCACCAGCTCGCACCGGCAGTACAGTGGTGCATAAAAGTTTCGTGATATTCGCTGGGCGTGACCACAACTATTTACAAATGTTCGGATGATATCAGCTTGGAAAAGAACTTTTCCTAAAATAATTCCTACTGCTTTACAAACATTTTCTAAGGATTTCGGTTAAATTGAACTAAAAATTTAGTTCATCTCGGAAATCAGTAAAATATTGTTCATTTTGACAGATGGTTTGCCTATCAAAACCTAATGGATTTTTTAACCTTCGAATTCAGTGATAAATCTGAAAAGGTAGTAAACTATAAAAAATAAAATGATATTAAATTTCCTTCTTTCTTAATTTTAATTTTTATATACTCAAGATTCAAAATGAGTGTATTGATTTATCAATGTCTATTTTTTTCCTCTGCTTTGGGGTGTTTTCGACGAGATTTTTCATAAGCTTTTCTATTCAATTTACCGTCCGGTCTCGATTATCCGAAGTTTCGATTATCTAAAGATTTATTGAAACTTCGGATAATTAAATCATGGGTGCCCTATTTTTCTCGTATTGTTTTTTTTTTTAAATTTGATTTGACAAAAAAAAACTTTTTAAATTTGATTTGACAATAAAAAACTAAATTTCATACCCAAATTTGAAAATTTTGAAGCAAGAGGTATCACAAAATGTTTTATCTTTTATTACAGTTATTCTATTACCAAAAATTGGCAATATATCAATGAATTTATTAAAATATGTTTTTTCTTAAGGGTGCAGAGCAACCAAGGAAGTAGTTGTATTCATATTCAAAAAATGTTAAATTTACGAACCCAATCCTGCAAAAGTCTGATTGTAAAAATAGTCAAATTTAGATGTAATTAACTTTGTAGAAAAAATCTAAAATTATATTGATTACATTGAAATAACATTTGTATTAGCCCTAATAAAATTAAAACTTATTTAAATCAATATCAGAGTAAGTCTTTTTGAAGCATAGGTATTACCACCAATATTTGCATACAAAAAAAAATACAATAATACATATAAAAAATATACAATTGATTTAAGAAAATTACTCTTCCAACGATTTATTTGAAATAAATTCATTTTGTTGTATAAAATGTACAGGTTTAAATTTCCTATAATTCGGAAACAATAATAGATTTTGGTTGCAATAATTTATTATTTTATTTTTTAGGCCTTTGCTAATATTTTTTAAAGTTTATGTCTCTCCCCCTTCAAAATTTTTCCGAAAAATCAGGGGGCAAAAAAAAAGTTTTTCAAAAAACTTCAAAATTTAATGAAAAAAGAAGTCGAATCAACTGAAAACTATCTAAAATGCATTTTTCTGCATTGATACTCATATTTAGCATGTTTGGGCCGGATTAAAAATATTTTGAATTTTTATGAAATCCCAATGCACAGCACAGCAAAAAAAAAAATGATCGTCAATACTCAGATATTTTGAAAACTATTGATTGCAAAACAACTGGACAGGTATATAATGCATTTTAAAACACTTTTTTCATTCAAATGTTAAAACCATGGCTAGTAAATTAAATTTTTTAGCTTTTTTATTTTAATATTTAAACGGACCGGAATTCATCATTTATCTCAAAACAGTTGAGAAAAAAGTATTTTTCATGGTAATCATATTTTTTTATTCATCCCCTAAAGTACTGTTCACATAGTAGTTTACAATATTTTTTTACTAATTTCACAATCCCGTTGTTGCAGGCTTGGGTCCGTAAGTTTGACAACTTTGTTATAAGAAGACAACAACTTCCTTCGTTGCTGTGCACCCTTAACCTTAAAAAATGTTTTCGAATTTTAACAGATTTTTAAATAAATAGTGGAAACAACTTTCCAAAAAGTTAATTTCTAACGATCATATTGAGCAGTGTAGTAGAAGGTTCAGTGACTCGAAATTCACAGCCCTATAATTAAACAAGCTTTGTTGAATTTTGTTTTAAATGACAAAAAATAAACAGGGTAATATATGGCCAATGCAAATTTTATTTAATTTTTTTGTCTCCTCTCCTTTAAAATTTCTTTTAAAAATTAGGGCATGAAAAATGTCTACTAATAATTAATTTTTTATTGGAAAAACTTGCAAAATCGATTGTTATCCATTGAGAATAAATTGTAAACGATTTTTTTTAAATAATTTAAAGGCTTTTTACACATAAGTAGTAAGATTAGTTAAAGACGAGATATTTTATGAAAAATAAAAATATTTTCATGGATTTATGTGATATGTTGTAAATTTGTGACACGTGACACTTGTTCAGTCTTTTTTAGAAAGCTTCCGACTTTTTCGATCGCAAATAAAAAGTTATACACTAAGGAATTTTGAATGCGATCTCAAATTATTATAAATTGTCTTTTACCGGATTTTGCTGTTTTTTTAAAATAAAATTATAAAATACATAATTCCTCAATTTTTGGGTAAATTTTGTTCATTATTTCATCCAGACAATGAAAGTATTTTCAGTGTGTCGTCTTCTGCCCTTCGATGTCACATATGTGGAAAATTTTGTAAGTTTAATTCTCTTTTTTTGACATTTATATTTTCGTAATGGAAAATTTGGAACTTTCAAATACCTGCAACCGTCACTGCCCGCACCAACACCACCTCAAACACCCCACCCACACACATGCGAACGAGTGTGTTTACCACACATTAATCTCCTTTGCACACTGAAACGAATCGTTCACGTGCTTTTACGTAACGAGTCTCACGAACACACATGGGCTCGCTTCGGTTTCACTTCGGCACTTTTCTTCGGAGGAAGAATATGGTCCCGATCTCCCGATTTTGTATAAGCATTAAGTAGAGGTGGCCGTTGCAAGTCAGTCTACTATCGGCACTCGGCCAGGCTGGACGTGTTTACACGAGGAGCACGCAACACAGAACAAAAGGGAGCAACACAAAGAAAACGAATCCTGCTCTAGATTGAAGAGAGAGAGTGATTTAGTGCCTGCAGTTTTTTTTTATACGAAATTTTTAAAAGTGCATTGAAAGTAACAAATTGTGACAAATTGAAGAAAGGCTGTTAGGAATGATGTCTTCCTCGTGGGAAGAAGTGATATAATTGTATGCTCCTTGTGCATTGAAAGTTAAAGTGTGGAGTAGAGAGTGTGCAGCACTCTCCAACCGAATAATCGGCTTCACTACACAAACACGCAAGCTACAAGTGTGTGCGTGCGCTCTAAAGTGGAAAGAAGTAATAACTAAAAGAGGTGTTTGAAAAAAAAGCGCGACTCTGTTGCTAAGCGAAGCGACCTGGGAAGCTTCGAGTTAAAACAGCTGTAGTTAAACGCTACTGGTGTGCGTTCCGGACCGTGCAAGGTATTAAAAACCACGTGGAGTTTCGCTTCAGTGTGGTGGTGTGATATATCTGAAGACTGAAGAGGCTGAATCCAGCTGATCGTGAAGGTCGACGCCTCCTATAGACGGATTTTCTGTACTGCAGTGCTTGTAGTGCAGCGAAAAACCCGCCAAAATTGATCCCACAATGGCACTGGAACAGGGTGGTGCCGCCGCGGCCGTCCACGTCAGTGGCGACGTCCTGGAGGACATGGTCCTCGTCATCCGGGAGTTGCTCTCGAAGGTAATTATTGAGGATCTTTGAGGGGGAAATCCGTCCGAAGCTTGACTCCACTTGAAGAGGTTGGGGTTCCCACTCAAGTCAATGGCTCGCGTGAGTCACCCTATGATATCAGGTTTAGTTCGTTGGAATAAGGTTGGAACGCATTTGCTTAGTCATTGTATTGCGGAACTTCCGCTCGACTGACTGTGATTGATCGACAGGTTTCATAATTGGAGCGGTTAAGTTGACTTAAGTTTGTTTTGAGGTGAACTGGTAGAGGAACCTTCACCCTTTGTTGGAAGGGGCGTTACATTTTCTTCCAATGATCGTACAACGGGTGCAACACGTATGCTAGCAAGAGTTCCGGAAGGTTGTCTTGTCTAGACAATCCACTTCAAGTGCAGGCTTATCTGACTTTTTCACCTCTTCAAACGAATTCTGCACATTTCTTCAAAACTAGGTCGATTTAAAATGTTTATACTCACTTCTTTTTACAATTACTCTTTGTTAATCCGTTGTTTGTAAGCAAAATAAACATTTTAAGCTTCGCATATTTTCCTCTGACTTGTTTGGATTCTAGCGTTTGGAACTTGTCAAAATTAGTAAACATAAACAACGGAGTCATACACTGAAAGAAATGTACACAATTTTTTAAAACCATTTCGCTGATAGTTTGTTTAAAGACAAAATCAAAGCATTTTCACGTCGTATTGCGAGTTGTGATGACAGTTCTTTGTTTACTTCTAATATAGAGTCAATATTTCATAGAGTCGTTCATCAATTTGTACAGAGTCATTTGATTAAATTGACCTTTTACATTGGAATTTAATTAAAAGTTCTCCTTTTCCCCGCAGTTCTGCAAAACTTTTCGTTTCCATCTTCCAGCATAGGAAAATTTCCATCGAGTATTTTTCCATTATCCTTTCCACCACATCTAATCCTGCTGCTGGATGCACCGATTGCAGTTGTATCTGCTTCGACCCACTGCAAATGGGATTTTCCTCTGAGCTTTTAATTAAAAAACTCTTTCCCTGCTTCATTTGTGTCACTTTACTTTTCAAACCGTCGCTTTCAACGACAGTGCCCACTCTTAATTAAGCTCCACTTGTTCCGGGGCGACCGCTCGTGCCCAAGTGCCACTCCGGAAAGCAATGTTTGTTTACCATCAACGGCTTCCGCTACTCCTGCTTCACCAAGGACGCCCGGACACGTTTTCCGTCCTCCTCGGACGCCATCAGACGATTAGCGATCGTTTATTGACAGTTGAGTGGTGCACGCGCGCCCGGAAGGTAGGCACCCTGGGTGACGCAATCGTAGTTGGCGTGCTCAGTTCATTAAGCATTTTTTAATGGCTTGTAAATATCGTTTTGAGCACCATTTTGACAGCTGTTGTAACGAATACCACATTATTTTTAGTAAACATTGGGGCTGACCTTCACGGTTGCGCTCGTCCAAGAACCTTTTTCCCGACTTTGTTGGCATTTCGTTCCCGCGGCAACGGGAAGAGACACACTTGTGCGGCGGTAGCATAGCTCAACGATGACGATAGCTATAACTGTAAAGGTAGTTAGAGCTGGCGTCTAGCTCTAGATATAGCACAACAGCCAGAAGAGAAGAGGATATACGAAAGCCGAACTTCGGCAACGGTTCACACAGCTGGCACTACAGTCGTGAATTGCCGGTGCACCGGGCTGGTTGTGAGTGATTCGTCGTGCTGGCGCAGTGCTGCCAGCCCTGGTTACGTCCTCTCTCTATTTTGGCCCGGTGCCACATTGAATGCATAACTGCAGTTACGAGCACGCGAGGAAGATTTATCGATTGCGGCGGCGGGTGCTATTTTCACCATGGATTGTCTGGACAGTGATTTCTACGTGGAAGTGGTGATAAAGGTAGTCCAAACGTGTTTTTTTTGTCGTTACATAACCTCACTCTTTTGAGCGTTTTTTTTTTGACAGTTGTCGTAAAGTGTTGCCAGTTTCTGTGGGTAGTGACACGCCGTGAACACACCTCCAGCACGCCCTCGAAAGTTCAAGCGCGGTGATTACGGCTTATCGTGTCCGCCAAACTGGTTCGAACTCGGCTGTTCCGAAATGGCTCGCTTGGAAACAGTCGGTTTCGTGCGCGCTTCTTATGGTAGCTCTTTGACCTGGGCGATAAGAGAAGTTTGAGTTTTTTACGTGTTTTTATTTTTGCGTGAACTCCGGAAAAAGGTCGCCACAAATCTTCCAACTGGGTGAAGGCAAAAAACGGACGTAAGCTCTCGAAATTTCCAAGAATTCGACGCTGACGAAGCCTTTTCTAAGTCTCGCTGCGATAAGATAAGGGACCGACGCAGGCATTTCCTGATAACTTGTCACGATGTGGCGCATCCGTGCGCTGTTTGATCTCGATTAGCACGGCGCGGACAATCGAATTGGCACCTTTTTCGGACGATCCGAACTGGTTCGGTTCAAGGTTTCGCAAATTAGCAAGGCTGTGTTAAAATTTGCGACGACCAAACGTCACGCAAGTCACATGCGTTTGACAGTTGGCACACCTTTCCGGCAACGTTTTGACGGATCAAGGCGTGCAACGCCAAAGGTGAGGCAGCTGTCAAAATGCTGGAAGCGTTCGCGTGGCGTTCAACGTGCTCGCTGTTTACAGAATATTCACTTGGCAGAAACAGTAAATATTTTGATCAATCTAATCGGAGCGATCGCGATCGTCAACACAAAACTCCGAACACGATGGTTCCGTCTGATCGCCTCGGGTGAGTCGTCGTTATCAGGGTTTTATTGCCCTTTGTTGCTTTCGAGAGCATTCATCTGTCAAATATTCAGAAGATGGATAAGGGAGCGTTTTTTTTATTACGTAACGCAAAAATCGGATTTTTAGACCCCCTCCCCCCCTCGTAACAAAATTTCCTAAAAAATTTAAAAATGTTGTGTGGAACGTACAACGGCCTCCGACCCCCCCTCCCCCCCAACTGCGTTACGTAATAAAAGAACGCTCCCTAATTCGTAATTCTGCGTTGACCTTAGACGGGTGCAGTGCACCCCAACTTATCTCGACTTCCCGACTGAGGTGGGCAAATCCTTTCATAAGTCGTCAACGCAGAACGAAGAAGTTCCGCGTCTTAGCGCATTCGGTTGGAGGTCAGAGCGAGTTTCGAAGCTGTCATCAAGCGGAATCAAGATAAATACCAACTAAAAAACAACAATTAAAAATTCATCAAACTAATTTTGATTACACTTCTACATCAAAACATCTTGATAATTTTGATCAGTGCGTTGATGGTAAATTGATCGTGACACCTCCATATCTGTCAAAAATATCAAAATATTATGATCAGAGTACAAGTACAAGACAAAGAAACAGTTGCAGTTCACAAAAAAAGTTTCTTTGTGTTTTGCCTTCCTCACTTTACTGAGGAAAGGCTATAAAATCACTCGAAAAACGAACTTTTTAGTTAGACCTCCTAGACCTACCTTCAATTGTACATATCGACTCAGAATCACCAGCTGAGCAAATGTCTGTGTGTTTGGCTGTATGTAGACATGTGTACCAAATCAATGTCACTGGAATATCTCGTCACAGGCTCAACAGATTTTGGCCGGAATGATTTTAATCGATCCGTCTTAACGTCCCCTAAGTTGCTATTTAAATTCATGCAGTTTTATCATGTATTTAAAAAGTTATGTTAAAAAAACTGTTTCATATTAAATTAAAATTATGGTAAAAAGGGTGGTTTTTTCATGAAACCCTCACATGTTATATATTTTTAGAAAGCATATGAGAAGACCTTTCTTGTGGATTAAGAATTTTCAAGATCTGACTTACCTATCTAAAATTACAACAAGTTAAAAAAAATGGTCTGAATTCACATAACCTCAACTGGTCTGGTCTGATCGCCACGAAAAAGCCGTGTAGAGGGATGCCATTTTCCTCAAAGGCCGTGTCTGTATAATCTTGACAAAAAGTCTGTAGGAAGTCAGTTTTTTTACTCGTCACTTATATTTATTAGGACCTCTTAGGTGCTACGAACGTTAGGGGAGATCCATAAACATGTGGACACTTTAGGGGGGTTTGAATCACTTTAAATGAGAGGAAGGCACCAAACACCTAAAGGTGGATTAAGTTACGTTTTTTGAAACAAATTTGGATAAAAGAATACTTTTTTGAGGTTAGTTCTATTGTTTATTTGCAAGGAGCAATATAACCAAACGTTTTGGCACCCTCAGCAAACGTCAAATTTGTAAAAAATGCTGTAGGATCTTCATCCGGATCTCTTCCAAAAGATCTGGTTGCAATTTCGTATGGTTTGACGTTTACGGAGAGAGTTGAAAAATGAAAATAAATCTCTTCATGCATCAGTCAATACCAAACAAAACTGAAACTCAATTCACCAACAAAGAAGCCCGCGATCATGACCTCCCCCCATGATCGTCGCGCGAAATCGCCAAAATTTGAAAGTTCCTCCAACTTCATCTCAACTGAAGCTCAAGGCAACGCTCGACAGAACTCGTTCTAATGCTAGTCAAGCCCCGACATTTTTCGCCTGAACCTTGATCGTGCGCACTCGCTCGCCTGCTCAGTTCACGTTTTGAGCGAGTGATCGTGTGAGAGAGCGTCACTTGGCGTACCACGCGCTTCGTGACGTCGCTTGCGAGCGTCTCTGGCTCTTTTGTAACTGTTGGTCTTTTTAATTAAGAACCTAGATTCCGCCTCATGGAAGTCGGATTGAACTGGTTAGATAGCGGCGTGCAGTAAGGCGTAGCATTTGCGTCAGCTTGCGCGTCTGCGACGCGTTGTTTTGCAGCAACAGTGTGACGGACGGTCAGAAGTCGTTTTGTTTAGTAAAATTTCGCTAGTGACTCACCCCTCGGCACTTAGATCGCAGTAGGCGCGTCTCTCCCCTGCAACTTCCCCACCAAACCCCCAAAATTTGTTGTTTGTTTACGTTTCGTTTCGCCCCCACTGTTAAAAAGCACAACTTTCCCCACCAAAACAATGGCCCGCGACGACGGGGACAACCCGTTCGAAGTGGCCACCGGCACCAACTGTGACTACATTCTGAAATACTTTATCCACTTTCAGTACCTGGACATCGGTGAGGATCTGAACGTACCTGATGACTTTACCCAGAGCGAGATGCAGAGCGGCATGTGGTGGCGCCATCTGGCGGCCGGTGGCTTTGCCGGCGCCGTGTCCCGCACCTGCACCGCCCCCCTCGATCGGCTCAAAGTGTTCCTGCAGGTAAGACCCCGTTACACGGCCCGTTGAAGTGAGAAGTACTAATCCGTGAATCTACCTTCCTTCCGCAGGTTCAAGCCAGCAAACAGCGAATCTCAGACTGCCTGCAGTACATGCTGAAGGAGGGCGGCGTGCGGAGCCTCTGGCGCGGCAACTTTATCAACGTGCTCAAGATTGCGCCCGAGTCCGCTATCAAGTTCGCCGCGTACGAACAGGTCAAGCGACTTATCCGGGGCTCGGACAAGCGCCAGCTCACGATCTACGAGCGGTTCGTGGCGGGCGCGTGCGCCGGCGGCGTCTCCCAGACCGCCATCTACCCCCTAGAAGTATTAAAAACCCGACTAGCGTTAAGGAAAACCGGACAATACAGTAGTATACTGGACGCGGCGACCAAGATCTACCACCGCGAGGGTCTCCGCTCGTTCTACCGTGGCTACATTCCAAACATGCTCGGCATCATACCGTACGCCGGTATCGACCTGGCCGTGTACGAAACGCTGAAGAAGAAGTACCTCAGCCACCACGAGACGGAACAGCCGAGCTTCTGGCTGCTGCTGGCGTGCGGTAGCGCCTCCAGCACCCTTGGGCAGGTGTGCTCGTACCCGTTGGCGCTGGTGCGGACGCGGCTGCAGGCACAAGGTTGGTGTTTGAATTTGCGTTATTTTTCTTGATTTTAAGTTTACGGTCAAGTTCGCCACTTCACGGCTAGGCGGCACTGCGAGCAGATTGCGTTCAACTTGCGTGCAATAAATTTTAAGTTTTTTCTTTGGTCGTGCGGCTTACAAATATTATGGTCAAATTTAAATCACTTTCGATTCTTTGAACATATATTGATAGTTTGTTTCAACTAACCGAACTCAACTATTTATATTTTTTTCCAATTCTTCGATTTTGATCTTCTGAAAATGAGGCTCTCAAAATCCAATAATATTGAAAATTCTCTGTGACTTCGTCTTTTGGGGTAAGATAATTCTCTTTTCCCCAATTTGCCGCTCTTTCTTTACTTTTATCCTGTTAGTTCCATAGTAAGAGTAAATCAAACAGAAATCTGGAGGATGTAGCGTTGCCTTCTTGCTCTCTGTATTATCGAGACTTCGGTAAAATATAAATATGGTTTTCATTTTTATTTGACTCCAGCTATTCTCAACATTTCGTCACCGCACATTTGGCCGCCATACTGGATTTAAATTTCCTAGTCTCTTTAGAGTGTTTCATAATCGAGTGTGGACTGCACAGCTCAAAATTTCATAAAAATCTAAAAAAATCATAATTATAATTAAAAAAAAATGCAAAAAATAAAAGAATACAAAAATCAAACAAATTTAAAAAACATTTCAAAAAAAAAATTCTTGGAAATTATATCAAAAAACTAAAATAAATAAAATTCATTCAAAAAAAAAAAGCTTGAAGGGAGCGTTCTTTTATTACGCAACGCAAAAAAATGAATTTTTGGACCCTCTACAAAATTTCCATACATTTTTTTTAAATGTATTAAGCGTAACACGGCCTTCGACGCCGTTACGTAATAAAAGAACAGTCCCTTAGATTCAAAAATACTAAAACATTTGATAAGTAATTAAACCCTAAAATTCGGAAGATGGATAAAACTTAAAAGATCTGTATTTAAAAAAAAAACAAAGCAAAATGGACATAATTTTTTTTTTTGAAAAAAATATATTCTAAAAACTTAAAATTCTAAAAATACAAAAGAATTTAAAAAACTTAAGTTGATATAAAATAAATAAAATACACAAAAATAAACAGGAATAAAACCTAAAAAGAATTAAAATTCAAACATAAATAATAAAAAAAATACCATAAACCAAAAAAAGTACCAAATAATTAAAAAAAATTGAAAATTGAAAAAAAAAAAAATACAAAAACAACAAGTTTTTTCTTCATTAAAAAATTACAACATTCAAAACATCATAAAATTCAAAAGATTCATTAAAATCTGACAATTAAAATTTTTAAGAAACTCAACAAGTTAAAGAAGTTCATAAAATATTAAAAATTCAACAAATGTTACAAAATTTATAAAACTTTAGAAAAATATTTTGAAAATAAAAAAAGTTAAGAAAATCAAAATAAAAATAAAAAAAATCCAGAAATTCAAAAAAATAATAGAAATTTAAGAAACTCAAGAAATTTAAGAAATTCAAAAAACCTCAAGAAATTTAGAAAATACAAGAAATTCAAGGAATTCAAGAAATTCAAGGAATTCAAGAAATTTAAGGAATTTAAGAAATTCAAGAAATTCAAGAAATTCAAGAAATTCGAGAAATTTAAGAAATTCAAGAAATTCAAGCAATTCAAGAAATCCAAGAAAGTAAAGAAATTCAAAAAATTTAAGAAAATCAAGAAAATCAAGAAATTCAAGAAGTTCAAGAAATTCAAGAAATTCAAGAAATTCAAGAAATTCAAGAAATTCAAGAAATTCAAGAAATTCAAGAAATTCAAGAAATTCAAGAAATTCAAGAAATTCAAGAAATTCAAGAAATTCAAGAAATTCAAGAAATTCAAGAAATTCAAGAAATTCAAGAAATTCAAGAAATTCAAGAAATTCAAGAAATTCAAGAAATTCAAGAAATTCAAGAAATTCAAGAAATTCAAGAAATTCAAGAAATTTAAGAAATTTAAGAAATTCAAGAAATTCAAGAAATTCAAGAAATTCAAGAAATTCAAGAAATTCAAGAAATTCAAGAAATTCAAGAAATTCAAGAAATTTAAGAAATTTAAGAAATTTAAGAAATTCAAGAAATTCAAGAAATTCAAGAGATTCAAGAAATTCAAGAGATTCAAGAAATTCAAGCAATTCAAGAAATTCAAAAAAATTCAAAAAATTCAAGAAATTCAAGAAATTCAAGAAATTCAAGAAATTAAAAAAAAAATCAAGAAATTCAAGAAATTCGGAAATTAAAGAAGCTGAAGATATTAAAGAAATTGAAGCAAAAATCATAAGAATTTATAAATTATAAAAATTAAAAAAAAAATCGAAAAATAAATTGAAATTCTTTTTTTTAATTCTTATTTTTTTAAATTCTAGAAATTCTTAAAAATTTAAAAATTTCATTTTTTTTTAATTTCAAAGATTTTTTCAAAGTTTATTAAAATTTAAATTTTAAAAAATTAGAAATTTAAAAAAAAAGAAATTTTCTAAAGAATTTTAACATTTTCAAAATTCTAAAAATTATTAAAATTCTTAAAATTTCAATGTTAAACATTTTAATATAAAAAAAACAAATTAATTTATTGAAAGCTTAAAGGTTTAATATTTACCAAAACATTGAAAAAAAAAATTAAAATGAAACAAGGGTTAATAATGAAAAATCATAAATCAAAGGAAAACAAAAAATCTTAAGTATAAAATATGTAAAAAAATAAATAATAAAGTATATTTTATTTAATAATTTCTACTGCATACTAATCTCAGTCTACAATAAATTATACTTTTTCATAATTTCGCTGCCGGCCAATCACAATCGTTTCACAGTTTCGATTAGAAAATTGCAAAACAAATCCTGATTTACGAATAAATTCAGCAAGTGACTATTTAATAACAATACTAACGATCATCTTCTTTTCTCTTATTTTCCAGCGGTCACCATCGGCCCCCAGGCGGACGGTTCCGTCGCCATCCAGCCGAACATGACGAACGTGTTCAAGCGGATACTGCAAACGGAGGGCCCGCTCGGACTCTACCGGGGCATCACGCCCAACTTTATCAAGGTGCTGCCGGCGGTCTCGATCAGCTACGTCGTGTACGAGTACTCGAGCCGCGCCCTGGGCGTCAACATGACGTGATTTGCTGGCGCTCGCACAAACCCGTCGACGAAACCAGCAAAACCCAGTTCTCAAAAGCAGCAGCAGGCCACCGGTCATCCTTTCGAGCGAGAGCAGCAGCATACTATTTATTCACAAACAACGCTTCTTCTTCTTCGTCTTCTTCCCGATCGGGGATGGGGATTTCGGGCAGGCAGGCACTTACAGGAACCCGTCACCAGGGGGGGAGGGAGGCAAGTTGGTGGCCGCCTCGAACGGGGGATGATGACCGCGGGTTCTCGCGCCGTGCCGGAACGAGCTTTTTTCCGTTTTTACCCCTCCTTACTAATATTACTTCCTTGTTAGGTTTATTTTTTGTAATTCTCTAATGTACATATCGCACTTTAACTTATTTCCCGTTCCGTGCTTTAGTTTTTAATAGTAGCAACAAATTGAAAAAAATACAATCTTTTTTTATAGCAAATGAAACTAAAAAAAAAATGAGCAGAGTTTTTTCTTCCTCCTTTTATTGGCTCGTCGTCCCGAAATCTTAACTCTGAGACATCCTTTCGCGATTCCATTGATCTTAAAAAAACAAAACGTTCACGTCTCTCTAAATGTAAAGATAATCGTTAAAATTGAACAATAGCCGAGAAAAAAAATACAGTACAGCAACGCTAGTTAGACGATAGTAAAATGAAACAGACACACACACAACCCCAAGCAAAGTTTTTTTTTAGTTAAAACTATTTATTTTTACCTTTAAACGTGTGTGCGTGATGTAAAGAAAGCAGTGGAAAGTTTGCGCGCGCGTTAGATGTATTAGCAAATTTTCTAATTTTTCCCCCGCCCCAACACAGACAGAAACGCGGCAACAGGTGGCATTCGTGTAGGCTTTCGGTCTGCATTTATCGGCATGATGTTCGGCGGTAGGGCAGGTTCCTTCCGTGTCCAGGAGTGAAAGTGTGTTAGACTGAACCAAACTTGGGTTGAATCGTGAAAAGAAGGCAAGGAAACGAAAAGTACTGAAACGCGGTGTTAGGATTAACCTTTTTTGAAGGTGTGTGAAATAGAAAAAAAAAACACAAGAAGTGATTAATTTGGTTCTGTAAACGGCACAAAATGAAGTGGCAGATTAGGGATGGGAAATGCCTCCTGTTGAGTTATGAAAAAAACTAAACTACAAACACTTACAAACACACACGAGCGAAGATCTATGAGAGTGGACAGAGGAAATGAAATAAAAATAAAAATCATTACCAGATATAGGAAACGAATTCAAGTGATGAAAAATACTACAAGTTAGAAGAAAAATACTGCAAAAACTCATGAAATATAATTGATTATTCGCAAAACATTTTTATTGTTATTATTTCGCAACACTGCATATTACTCCTTGGTTTGACGCGTTCGTTCTTTCCACCTTTTTGTTGTTTTCTTTTCCTTACCTGTTATGCTGGTTTCGCGATTTGTTACTGTTCTTTCGCTTCGCAGAATATTTACCAAACAAATTGAAGTGATCGAAATCAAAACTATCGAGCAAAACAGTGTAAATGGGCCAAAGCCGAAGGTTACTGTCCGCCCTGCTTACGTCAGTGGATGTTTTTTCACATTTTGGCTTTGGCCAATAAGCATTGTTTTGACTGATATGATGCTTGTCCAGACTAGTTGAACTCTTTACCTTCTCAATCCAGAACTTAACAAGCTCTGCCTTGTTATGGCTTTTTCTTTAGATCAGTTTTAACAAGACTTGGCAGTGTTTGGTGACAGAGTAATTTTCCACGCTGTCCCATTTTTTTCCATGATTTTTATTGTGGATTTACAGTCATGCCCCGGCTTTGCGCGCCTCGGTTTTGCACTGTCCTGGATTTGATTCGTTCAGCTGCCTCGGTTAAGCACGGCCCAGTGCTTAACTGAAGCACAGAGCTTATGGGATTTTGGCTATGAGCAGTTCTCTCAGATTTCGGTCATTCGATTTTTTTTTGTATTTTTTAATCCGACTGAAACTTTTTTGGTGCCTTCGGTATGCCCAAAGAAGCCATTTTGCATCATTAGTTTGTCCATATAACTTTCCATACAAATTTGGCAGCTGTCCATACAAAAATGATATGTGAATATTCAAAAATCTGTATCTTTTGAAGGAATTTTTTGATCGATTTGGTGTCTTCGGCAAAGTTGTAGGTATGGATATGGACTACACTGGAAAAAAATGATACACGGTAAAAACAAATTTGGTGATTTTTTATTTAACTTTTTGTCACTAAAACTTAATTTGCAAAAAAACACTATTTTTTATTTTTTGATAAGATATAGAGGACATCATATGCCAACTTTTCAAATATTTCCAGGTTGTGCAAAAAATCTTTGACCAAGTTATGAATTTTTGAATCAATACTGATTTTTTCAAAAAATCAAAATATTCGTCGCAAAAAAATTTCAACTTAATTTTTCGATGTAAAATCAAATTTGCAATCAAAAAGTACTTTAGTGAAATTTTGATAAAGTGCACCGTTTTGAAGGTAAATCCATTTTTAGATAACTTTGTTGAAAATAGTCACAGTTTTCAATGTTTTAAAATGAGTGCACATGTTTGCCCACTTTTGAAAAAAATATTTTTAAATAGCTGAGAAAATTCTCTATATTTTGCTTTTTTAAAATTTGTTGATACGACTATTAGTTGCTGAGATATTGCCATGCAAACGTTCAAAACCAGGAAAATTTATGTTTTCTAACTCTCACCCAAATAACCCACCATTTTCCAATGCCGATATCTCAGCAACTAATGGTCCGATTTTCAATGTTAAAATATGAAACATTCATGAAATTTTCCGATCTTTTCGAAAAAAATATTTTCATAATTTTTAAACCTAGACTGACTTTTTAAAAGGGCATAATATTGAATGTTTGGCTCTTTTGAATTGTTAGTGTTGATTTAAAAAATATGAAAATATTTTTTTCGAAAAGATCGGAAAACGAACGTTTCATATTTTAACATTGAAAATCGGACCATTAGTTGCTGAGATATCGGCATTAGAAAATGGTGGGTTATTTGGGTGAGAGTAAAAAAAACTTCACTTTTCCTGGTTTTGAACGTTTGCATGGCAATATCTCAGCAACTAGAGTCGTATCAACAAAGTTCAAAAAAGCAAAATATAGAGAATTTTCTCAGCTCTTAAAAAATATTTTTTTCAAAAGCGGGCAAACATGCGCACTTATTTTAAAAAAATTAAAAACTGCGACTATTTTCAAAAAAGTTACTTAAAAATGGATTTAACTTAAAAACGGTGCACTTTATCAAAATTTCAAAATTTTTTGCGACGGATATTTCGATTTTTTGAAAAATTAGTATTGATTCAAAAATTCATAACTCGGTCAAAGATTTTTTGCACAACCTGGAAATTTCTGAAAAGTTGGCATTTTATGTCCTTTAAAACATATAAAAAAAAATAAAAATAGTGTTTTTTTGCAAATCAAGTTTTAGTGACAAAATGTTAAATAAAAAATCACCAAATTTGTTTTTACCGTGTATCATTTTTTTCCAGTGTAGTCCGTACCCATACCTACAACTTTGCTGAAGACACCAAATCGATGAAAAAAATACTTCAAAAGATACAGATTTTTGAATTTTCATGCATCATTTTTGTATGGACAGCTGCCAAATTTGTATGGAAAATTATAAGGACTAACTAATGATGCAAATGGCTTCTTTGGGCATACCGAAGGCACCAAAAAAGTTTCAGCCTGATTAAAAAATACAAAAATTAACATAATATTAAAAAAAGATCGATTTCGTAGAGAATTGCTCCTATGGGAGATATTGGCTATAATCGAAAAATGAAAGAATGAAAAATCATGCAAACATCATGCAAACATTGACCCATTCCCCAGAATTCCATTCCCCAGAATCCCACTCCCCAGAATGGCCCTTTCCCCAGAAATGTTTAGACCTTGAAAAACATGTTATTTTTCCCATTTTGGCATAATGCCATTTAGCATAACGCCGTTCTGCATAACGTAATGTGGCATAATGGCTTGAGTATTTGAAAAAAATGTGTTACAACTTTCGAAATGTATGAAAATAATCCCAATCGTTTGATATCCATATTGTAAATAACTGAAATTATGAGTGTTTTTTTTTTCGAAAATATGTAGTTTGGTGCAAATTTTGAGTATTTCAAACAATTTATACTATATTCGAAATGTATGAAAAAATCCCAATCATTTGATACCCATATTAAAAAAAACTAAAACTTTGAGTATTTTTTTTCGAAATACGTAGTTTTGTGATTTGTTTTAGTATTTAAAAAAAAAAAATGTTAAAACATTCGAAATGTATTTAAAAAATTTCGATTATTTGATACCCATATTGTAAAAAAAATGAATTTTGAGTATTTTTTTCAAAAATTTGTGAAAAATTTGAGTGTTTTCAAAAAATGTTGTTATTACATTCGAAATGTATGAAAAATCTCAATCATTTGATACCAATATTGCGAAACTGTAATTTTGAGTATTTTTAAAAATATGTAGCCTTGTTAAAAATTTCAGTATTTTAAAAAAAAATGTATGGCATTCGAAATGTATGACAAAAACACGATCATTTGATACCCATATTGCTAAAACAAATATGTTGAGGTTTTTTTTAAGAGCAAAAAATTGCATTTTCAAAAAACCGGAAAAATACGTATTTTTGTGAAATTTTTTCATGTAACTATAATAACAATTGATAGCTGCCATCATCCCGATTCCAAAACACTATAATTTTTTTGATGTTTGCATGATTTTTCATTCGATTATAGCCAATGTCTCCCATATAGCCAAAATCCCATAAGCTCTGTGCTTCAGTTATGCACGCCTCGGTTTTGCATCCCCCATATGCGGTGCTAAACCGAGGCATGACTGTAGTTTATAGCTGGATTATCGGGTTTTTAGAATGAGAATCTATCTTTTCAGGAATATTTTTGATATTTTTTTTTTGTTTTCAGGAAAGTTGATGGGCTTGCCAATCCAAGCAACTTTGGTGATGACATTAAAATTTTATCTCGCAATCTACGCCTTCTAAATCAGTTTTTTTTAATCTAACACTTGGACTTAAGAGGCAAAAGTTACAGGTAAAAAGGATGCAATTTTAAAACTTAAATATCTCGAAAAGGCGCAGGCCAAACATTAAGCGCCTAGCACTACACAAACGCTAAAATAATCGCAGAAAATATATAACTTCCAAGGGTAAAGGTAATGGGTCCACCCTAACGAAATTCGAAAAATGATCCAACTACATGTTTTTCTATGTAATTATGCACGCTGAATCTGATTATGCCCTCAGAATTGTGCCAAAGTGTCTAAAACATCGATTTTTGGTCACATTTTTGGTTTCTATGTAAAATCCTCATAAGAACAAAAATGTTTGTTTTTTTTTAAAGTGCTCGAACATCACTTTTCTTTCAAATTTAACTCTGAATTGCCACGTTCAAAAAACGGTTTTTTCAAGGTTTGCTCAGAAGCTTCCTAAATTTGTATTTACTTATAGAAGGCGAAGATAACTCGGGCTTAACCGGGTCTCAGTTCCCCAAAAAGTTTATGAAAATAGGCGTAGTTTGCGAGATAAAATTTTAATGTCATCGACAAAGTTGCTTGGAAAAGGGTCTAACCTATGAGGGTAGGTAGTCGTCTCCCTGTCCCGTTAAAGCCACAGTTGGACAAACAATCCAAAGGTCGTCAGTTCGAATCCCGGAGAGGGTGGAGGCTTGGGTGTAAAAAGAGGGTTGCAATTGCCTCAACAACCAAGCCTTCGGACACCTAGCTTCGAGAAGGAATCTCGCAGTAGAGAATGTCAAGGCAATATTGTAGAGCGAATCGATTGAAAATTGATTTGATTAGTGCATTTAGTTCATTAATACTTGGCATTTTTTTCTGCAGCAAAGTAAAAATCAATTTGTGATAGTTTTAGTTTCTAATTTTTAAGTCAGTACTTTTTTCAATTTTTAAATCAGTTTATTTTTTTTAAGCCCTTCTCCTGACATGATCAGAGCCGAGTGACAAAATAGCCTAAGACACTAAAGTTAAATTGCTGATTGCATTTAACTTAAAAAGTTTTCAAGTTAGGTTCTTTATGGAAATTAACGACTTGGCTGTATTTTATGTTTAATTTTTTTTTTTTGCTAAACATTGATCAAACTTTTAATTTGTATGAATAAAGTTGGAGAAAACTGATTTTTTTCTAACACAAGCATTTGTATTTATTTTTTTCTTTAATTTTTTATATGATTTTGATGTAAATTTATAAGAATTGGGAATAAAAAATGCAAGAAAAATTTAAATCATCGGCCTAACAAACAAAAACAGTTGAATTCAAATTTATTCAAATCAAAATCGAGGTAAAATTTCCCTGACGAAAAAAAATAACTGAAAAACAAATAAATTAAACATTTTATTTTTCTGTGAACTCATCGCAACGTTGAGCCAACATATCGTCAGCTGTGTGCTATCTTGTGACAACGACCATTTAGTACTATTCGAGAAAATCGATTTTTAAAGTTTGATGATAAATATTTTCAAAACTATGAATGGTAGAGCCACACTTTTTCAAGCAATCGGTTCGTATACTATCGCTTAACAAACGCTCCAAGTTTTAACTAATTTGGCTACACCAGTTAAAAGATACAGTAATTTATGTAATCAAAAATCTGAAAAGCACGTGTCACAAGTGTGTTTCGAAAGTAAAATTGTACTACGTGTCACAAGTGTGCACAGAATTCCCATACAAACTAAAATAGACTTAAATCAATAGTTAAGCCGACTTAATCAGTATATTTTCAAAAACAAAAGATTGCATTGCCTTCGGAAAATGTGTATCAACATTAATTTGTGAAAAACAAGAAATTTTTTTCACATTTTCCAACAACATTTATGACGTGTCACAAGTGTGCACGATCATTTTGATGATAAATTGTTCTATGTCACAAGTGTGTATTGCGATATCCGGGAAACGGAAGCGAGTTCCCAAAATCGGGTTCAAGCATCTTGTAGTGTTTGTTAAGTATAGCAAAACGTCATCATTAACTCATTTTCGACCAAAATGGTCTATGTCACAAGATAGCACACAGCTGACGATATAACAAAAATGAAAACACACAGAAGAACAAACAAACCACAACTGCACGAAAGAATCTCAAAGCGCTTTGGATCTCTAGCAATAGTTAGAGTCTAGTATGTGTTAACAGATATGAACATATAAAAATATAAAATATACATACACTGAAATTGAGTCAAAAATATAGGTCAAAGCTATTCCTGATTGAGGATTAAATTTTAAATTTTTCATCTATATAGTGAAATCGATGGAATATGCTAAGCAAAATTAACAAAAAAAATAAATCGGTAAGACAACAGCAACATCATCCGTGATCCGTAAAGCAAGTGTGAATGTTACTAACGTTTAAGAACTAGGTTTTTTGAAATTCAGCTCTATTTTCTTACCTCTATATTTAAACTCATACCAAAAGAGATGTAGCTAAGGTTAAAAACTAGTTGTTACTAAATCGAACATGCCACCAAAAGCACAAACCTTGAATATTCCTTGTAACCGAAATCTTTTCTATAGTGTTCTCAAAACAGAAATAGGATATAGGCTTCTCTTACACAAAACGTAACTTCTATCGTTAGAGAAAAACAAACAATCTCAAATAGTTTATTTGCATGGATTCAATAAACCATTTTCAAACTAACCCTTCGAAAGCTTCCTGTTTGCAACAAAAAAGAACAACTATTTAACCACAAAAAAAAACAAAAAATGAAAATAATACTGTACAACTAAACGCCACTTTACATTGGTAATTTAAACTATTCAATGCTTCAACAAAACTAACTAACACAAACTAACAAAAGAGAAACAAAGACAAACTAACCTGAAAGGACACGCATTTTAGTTAGACGATATGAAACAATCTTGAAAGAAACCAAGCAAAACTAATAAAAAGCGACAACTAAGAGTTTAAACCATCACTTACTTTATTTCGAAAGATCAAATCCTTCTCCACTCGCTGAGCCTACCTTTAGGCGCATCTTACTTTTTCGAACTTGGAAAACGGATTGGTCCCAGTGTGGTGATCGTCGTCGTTGTAGTTGCGGCTGTTGCAGCAGAAGGATTCACGATCACCACGGTTGGGGGACAGTTCACGATGATGGGTGGCTGTTGCGGGTAGTAGTATCCGTTGACGATCCGCGATAGACCAGAATCGATGATTTGGGGGTTGGATGAGCTGAAGAGGAGGAGCAAAAGTAGGAAGGAACTTAATCGAGCTATGAACGATTGCATGTCTCAAGTTTAGTGACAAGGTTCGAAAGCGACTGGTGCATGATGTAATTTTCAGTTGCTTTTGTAAGACGACCTTGTTATTTCTATGATTTACATAATTTTGTATTGTGGATGAGGTTTATATAATGTTATGTATACACAGTGGAGCAGTTAAAATATGACTATATCAACCTTGAAAGGAAAAGCTTATGTCTAAGAGACAAAATTTGAACATCGAAATGATTTATAAACGAATCTTAACGTGGCTTTACGGCAAAATATACTAAACTAAATCAATAATATGTGATTGATTTTCTTATGATTTTACCAAACATTTTAATCAATTAATTCTTTTTGTCTCTTGTTTCGTGATTCTTGTTTCTTGTTTCTTGTTTCTTGTTTCTTGTTTCTTGTTTCTTGTTTCTTGTTTCTTGTTTCTTGTTTCTTGTTTCTTGTTTCTTGTTTCTTGTTTCTTGTTTCTTGTTTCTTGTTTCTTGTTTCTTGTTTCTTGTTTCTTGTTTCTTGTTTCTTGTTTCTTGTTTCTTGTTTCTTGTTTCTTGTTTCTTGTTTCTTGTTTCTTGTTTCTTGTTTCTTGTTTCTTGTTTCTTGTTTCTTGTTTCTTGTTTCTTGTTTCTTGTTTCTTGTTTCTTGTTTCTTGTTTCTTGTTTCTTGTTTCTTGTTTCTTGTTTCTTGTTTCTTGTTTCTTGTTTCTTGTTTCTTGTTTCTTGTTTCTTGTTTCTTGTTTCTTGTTTCTTGTTTCTTGTTTCTTGTTTCTTGTTTCTTGTTTCTTGTTTCTTGTTTCTTGTTTCTTGTTTCTTGTTTCTTGTTTCTTGTTTCTTGTTTCTTGTTTCTTGTTTCTTGTTTCTTATTTCTTGTTTCTTGTTTCTTGTTTCTTGTTTCTTGTTTCTTGTTTCTTGTTTCTTGTTTCTTGTTTCTTGTTTCTTGTTTCTTGTTTCTTGTTTCTTGTTTCTTGTTTCTTGTTTCTTGTTTCTTGTTTCTTGTTTCTTGTTTCTTGTTTCTTGTTTCTTGTTTCTTGTTTCTTGTTTCTTGTTTCTTGTTTCTTGTTTCTTGTTTCTTGTTTCTTGTTTCTTGTTTCTTGTTTCTTGTTTCTTGTTTCTTGTTTCTTGTTTCTTGTTTCTTGTTTCTTGTTTCTTGTTTCTTGTTTCTTGTTTCTTGTTTCTTGTTTCTTGTTTCTTGTTTCTTGTTTCTTGTTTCTTGTTTCTTGTTTCTTGTTTCTTGTTTCTTGTTTCTTGTTTCTTGTTTCTTGTTTCTTGTTTCTTGTTTCTTGTTTCTTGTTTCTTGTTTCTTGTTTCTTGTTTCTTGTTTCTTGTTTCTTGTTTCTTGTTTCTTGTTTCTTGTTTCTTGTTTCTTGTTTCTTGTTTCTTGTTTCTTGTTTCTTGTTTCTTGTTTCTTGTTTCTTGTTTCTTGTTTCTTGTTTCTTGTTTCTTGTTTCTTGTTTCTTGTTTCTTGTTTTTTTTTTATATAAATAAAACTTGAGGATATTAAAAAATATAAAGATTATAAATACAAGAGTAAACTTTTAGAAAAAACTATTTTTTTACGCGATCAATGCTGTTCATAGAGATTTATTCTTCTTTTTAATATGGTTTCTATATAGAGCAATTCCAGCTCAAATCAGGAATTTTTCTGGTACTTTTGTACCCGACCCTCTCCGATTTCAATGAAACTTTTTAGACATGTTATCCTAGGCCTATATAAGCCATTTTTGTGTATATGGAGCCAGTTGCACTCGATAATGACATTTGAGAAGGGCGTAAGGGTTTTAAATATTTTTGTATTTTGTAAAATAAATATTGTTGTATCATCGTATCAAAAAGTGGTCAAAGAAAAACTTGTAGGAAATTTGACGGGCTTTTCGAAAAAAATACACTGAAAGAAAAATACACGCCAATTCTATGAGATTTTTCAATTTTTAAGTTTAAAAGTTAAATTTTAAGGTGATGTCACGATTTTTTTTCGTTCAATTTTTTTGTGAAAATAGCCTAAAATGTGACAAAAAGACTCACGAAAAATGCAGGATGGTATGTCTCTCCTAAAAAAATACAAAAATCATTTACTAAAACTGTTTTTTTTTAAGTGGTCTAATCGTCAAAATTTTCAAAAACCGATAGCGAGAAACGATTTCTAAGACAATTTTACATAAAAGTCTCCATATTGACTTTTGTCCACAATCCTTGTGAAATTACAGTGGTTTTAAAAATAAAACATTGAAAAAATAGGTTTTTTGGTGGTTTTTGGCAATTTCTATATGACAGACTTGATTTTTCAGTCTCGTAAATATTTTTACCGGAAAGCTCGTCCAATTTCCCATAAGTTTGTCTTTGACAGCATTTCAATTGAATGTATGGGCTTACAGATATAAGCATAATTACATTGCTCATAACTGAAAATAGAATATTTTTTTCAGTGTGGTAGAAACCTGGATAGTAAATAAGCTTACGTTAATATTTAAACGAGTCAAATTGAAAAGCTGTTTAAGACAAATTTATGGGAAATTGGACGAGCTTTCCGGTAAAAATATTAACGAGACTGAAAAATCAAGTCTTTCATATAGAAATTGCCAAAAACCACCAAAAAACCTATTTTTTCAACATTTTTATTTTTAAAACCACTGTATCTTCACAAGGATTGTGGACAAAAGTCAATATGGAGACTTTTATGTAAAATTGTCTGGGAAATCGTTTCTCGCTATCGGTTTTTGAAAATTTTGACGATTAGACCACTTAAAAAAAACAATTTTAGTAAATGATTTTTGTATTTTTTTAGGAGAGACATACCATCCTGCATTTTTCGTGAGTCTTTTTGTCACATTTTAGGCTATTTTCACAAAAATTTTGAGCGAAAAAAAATCGTGACATCACCTTAAAATTTAACTTTTAAACTTAAAAATTGAAAAATCTCATAGAATGGCGTGTATTTTTCTTTCAGTGTATTTTTTTCAAAAAGCCCGTCAAATTTCCTACAAGTTTGTCTTTGACCACTTTTTGATACGATGTAACGGCTTAGAGATACAGCAATATTTAATTTACAAAATACAAAAATATTTAAAACCCTTACGCCCTTCTCAAATGTCATTATCGAGTGCAACTGGCTCCATATACACAAAAATGGCTTATATTGGCCTAGGATAACATGTCTAAAAAGTTTCATTGAAATCAGAGAGGGTCGGGTACAATAGTACCAGAAAAATTTCTGATTTGAGCTGGAATTGCTCTATACCAAAAAGGAGAGAAAATTGATTATTTACTCTCAAAAAAATTTAACCAAAGACGGGTATTTATACTCGCAAAAAAATTAGTTTGAAATTTATTCTATAAACTATTCGAATAAATATTTATTTAAAAGATTTTTATAGAAAATTCTTAAGAAAAGTCATTTGTTATTATTTGATTTTAGATTTTGTTTTCTCGACCATATTAAGGTTGAGCAAATAAATCAGAAATATTTGAAGAAGCAACACCAACAAAATAATAATGAAAAAGACGTGCAATCATCTTAAAACGATTAAAAAAATCCTGAAATTTTTGAATGATTGTTTTTTTAGCATTTCATAACTTTTCACAATTTTTTTTCACATCAAACATCAAATTTGATTGATTAATTATGTTAACCAAATTCAATCAAATGACTTCCAACCACGCACAGTTCTGACTTGAAGGTTACCAAGTTAGTCTAGCCTGTGTTTTAAGTATATAAATCAAGCGTCAAACTGTTCTGGACGGATTTATCAGAAATGACCGTCGATAAAAATTGCGTTTTTTTTCATCGAAAAAAGACAATATCTTCAAAACGCTAATGTCTAGCACTAGAGGGTGACGATTCTCGAGATTTTGAATTTCCCGGGAATCGAGAGTTGAATTCGGTCATTTCCCGGGAATTCCCGAGACCCGGAAGTTTTTTTTGAGTATGCCAATAGTGCTAACAATTTAAAAAGGAAAGGTCATAAATTTGTGATTCAGTTACAATTCATTCATACTTATTAAAAGAAACGTTTATTTAAGAAGCCTCATTATTTCAAGGAACTATTTCAACCTTTAAAGCTGCCAGAAATAAATGAATTAACAACAACAACATTTCAACCTTTAGATTTTTTTTTCTGAATCCAAATTTTTTGAGCTTTTTGGTACTCAAAATTGTAGCTTGAAATGTTTACGAGTCTTAATTCACACAGAGTGATTTTTCAAAAGTTGCACAAGCTTGTTGCATGAACTTGTTATTAGATTTTTGTGACTTAAAGAAAAGCAAATATATTATTTCCCAGTGTCGGGATTTAGATTTTTCTTTTTTAAGGTCAACTGAAAATATTCATTGAAGAGATATTTACATTTATCAGGAAAACCCGAATGTTCACAATTGGCGGACCTTAACAAAGATTAAGGCAATCTTTACAAATTGCCAGAGATTTTTCTTCCAAAATATATTCTAATATTGAGGTTGATGCGAAACACCAAATGACTTATTGACATCAAAAATGAAATTGCTATGCTTGAGAGAGGATATGGAAATTGAACTTATTGAAAAGAGGTTTCCCTATTACAAATAATAATAAAAAATAAAACACTTTATAATTCATTTCTGAGATATAACTGCTAATTATGCTTTAAGGTAAATTTCAGGGTTTAATTTTTTTGTGCTTCTCTCAATTATAGTTATTGGAACATTCGACAAGTTAACATCCAATGATTTAAACCATTTTGAATTTTTCGAATGTTTTTCTGATTAGTTTATAAAATTTTGCTTCGATATTTATAAAATTCAAATTTCCCGGGAGTCTCGACCAAATTTCCCGGGAATCGAGAGGTCCAAAAATGATCGATTTCCCGGGAAATTTTTCCCGGGAATTCCCGCTCGTCACCCTCTATCTAGCACTAATGTCAAAAAGCATTTGAAAAGCGTTTTAGGACGACTATGCTGAAAATTTCAAAAAATTAGGAAGAAACCCGAGCGAATGGCAACCAATTAATTTTTGAGTGAGGTGGAAAAATCTTCCACTTTTGACCAGTACTGTATGAGGTTTACTCATCTCTGTATTCCGTTATTGTCATTGGAACGACCTTATTGCACGATGCGATGTTTAAATTCTGAATAATTTGAATATAATTTTAGTTTCCATCGAGAAGATCTCATTTGCGTAAAAGTCTGGAAAAACATTGACCCAAATGTTAAAAAAATACTCATTTAATTAGGTTTAGAAACAATTTCCAGACCTATAAAAGGTTCCCATTTGCCTACAATTATCACTTTCTACCCAGTGCACTCCACTTAAGGAAATCAGCATGAAACTTTTCGCCATTACCGTCATCTTCGCCATCGTGGCCGTCCTCGTTATGGTCGAAGGCTACCGTTGGGGACCGCATGGTCCCGGCCGTCACCAGCCAGGACATGGAGGACCACCATCACCACCACCACAGCAACCGATCAACGCCACGGAGATCTGGAACCATCTGAGAGAACTGATCACTGCTGCCATCAAGGACGCCATTGCCGAAAGTGGTTCAGGATCCAATTCGACCAGCAATGCTGGCTCATCGAACTCCTCGTCTTCGGGCTCTTCCAGCTCTAACTCTACTGACGGAAGTAGCTCGAACTCAACTTCCGGAAATTGAATCGTTTCGATTCGAGGATGAGTTACAACGGATTACAGGATTTGACTGGTTTTAGCAAATAAATAGTTAAATTTGGCATTTGAATTTGATTGTTTTATTTTTATTTTATCTTTTTTTGATTTAAGGGTGCACAGCAACCGAAGAAGTTGTTGTCTTCTTATTCCAAATTTGTCAAACTTACGGACCCAATCCTGAAAGAATCTGATTGTCAAAATGGTCAAACTTTATTGTAAATAACTTTGAAGACTGTAATTTAGGGGATGAATAAAAAATCATATCGATAGTTCCCGTATTTTTGAAGATACTAAAATGTCTGTAACAGAAATCTGGGTGCAAAAGCGATGGTTGATGTGTACCGTTAAGAATTTTAAGAAAAATATAAGGAATCCCGAAACAAACAAAATATATGAAAAAAAAATACCAGAAGAACAGAAGAACAGAAGAACAGAAGAACAGAAGAACAGAAGAACAGAAGAACAGAAGAACAGAAGAACAGAAGAACAGAAGAACAGAAGAACAGAAGAACAGAAGAACAGAAGAACAGAAGAACAGAAGAACAGAAGAACAGAAGAACAGAAGAACAGAAGAACAGAAGAACAGAAGAACAGAAGAACAGAAGAACAGAAGAACAGAAGAACAGAAGAACAGAAGAACAGAAGAACAGAAGAACAGAAGAACAGAAGAACAGAAGAACAGAAGAACAGAAGAACAGAAGAACAGAAGAACAGAAGAACAGAAGAACAGAAGAACAGAAGAACAGAAGAACAGAAGAACAGAAGAACAGAAGAACAGAAGAACAGAAGAACAGAAGAACAGAAGAACAGAAGAACAGAAGAACAGAAGAACAGAAGAACAGAAGAACAGAAGAGCAGAAGAACAGAAGAACAGAAGAACAGAAGAACAGAAGAACAGAAGAACAGAAGAACAGAAGAGCAGAAGAACAGAAGAACAGACGAAAAGAAGAAAAGAAGAAAAGAAGAACAGAAGAACAGAAGAACAGAAGAACAGAAGAACAGAAGAACAGAAGAACAGAAGAACAGAAGAACAGAAGAAAAGAAGAACAGAAGAACAGAAGAACAGAAGAACAGAAGAACAGAAGAACAGAAGAACAGAAGAACAGAAGAACAGAAGAACAGAAGAACAGAAGCACAGAAGAACAGAAGAACAGAAGAACAGAAGAACAGAAGAACAGAAGAACAGAAGAACAGAAGAACAGAAGAACAGAAGAACAGAAGAACAGAAGAACAGAAGAACAGAAGAACAGAAGAACAGAAGAACAGAAGAACAGAAGAACAGAAGAACAGAAGAACAGAAGAACAGAAGAGCAGAAGAACAGAAGAACAGAAAAACAGAAGAACAGAAGAACAGAAGAACAGAAGAACAGAAGAGCAGAAGAACAGAAGAACAGACGAAAAGAAGAAAAGAAGAACAGAAGAGCAGAACAATGTTTTGAGAATAATATAAAATTGATAAAATAATAAATAAAAATTTAATGAAAAATGATTGAACGATTTCCGAAACTAGAGCATTGACTTTTTATCTTGAAACGATCAGCTTCAATTTTTGTAATGATTTCCGCCAATCTCAAATCAAACATAAGATTTACTCCCTTCTAAGTGTTTTAGATTTGTATTACTGCTTTTAGAAAACGTTGCGATGATTTTCCAAAATTGCAACAATTATAACGCAAACTTTCAACATCTAATTTTCTCAAAATTGCCACCAAATCCAGCTGATGAAGTCTTCCGATCCAAAAGATCCATCAGTTTTTGCCAACACGCTCATCAATCGTCCGCCCAGTTCTGCTCAATCAGGGGTGGGAAGCGCGCGAATTGGCCACCAATTTTCGTCGGAAACTAGTCCGACAACTTCTTGGAAGACGTCCAGAATCACTCCATATGAGTGAGATATGATCTAAATCTGAGTTTTTTAGCTAGCTAACCCATTCCAGCTGACTTGGTAGAATGGACCACGTGTAGGGGGTCTCGCTAATTTGGGAACAGGAAAATAAAACTGGCCATTTCTCGGACATTTGTTCACAGCAGGACGCGATAGGTTATGTAATGGAGTGTTTAGCGAAATCTGGAACACATCGGACTTTCGAGCTAGACAACACGTGATTGAAAGATTGCGAAACGATGTTCGTTAAATTTTGCTTTCCTCACTGAGGTAAGGCTACAGGCCCGTAGCCAGGGGGGGGGGCTACCGGGCTGCAGCCCCCCCCGAAATTTTTCCCAACTTTTTGGAATTGGACTACCAAAAAAAATCTCAAATCGATGCTTGTGTGTTCTCTTTTAAGAAATATATTTATATAACTATAGTTTGTAAGATAGAGAATCAACCACGGATTGATCAAACTAAGTAATTTGTCTGTCTATTGCCGGGCTCAGTTTTTGTAGATTATGGATTCAATATTTAAAAATAGAGCTGCAGATTTGAGCATCATACCATTCAGTAACATCTCATTCACCTCGTGGTTTTAGCATTACATTGGTTAGGGTAGTCCAAATCTGGGCTTACTCGGGGCTACCCCCTGAAATCAAATTTGAGCTTTTTCTGACAACGGGAACACCTACCTTTAAGCCTTTGAAGTTTGTGAAAAATCGTCAAAATGTATGGAGTTCCAGTTCTTACCAATTCTTGGAACTAATATCTTCTTTAAATTTGGAGAAACTTTCCCAAAAAAACCGTGTGTGCTAGCTTGCCTGGCAATGCACCTGTTATGTTGCCCCTTTGAGCCGGTTGCGCAAAAATGGTCAATTATATAATTTAGAATTTTTAGATTCAAGATGGCGGCCAAAATGGTAATCAAAAAATATTGTGCAAATTTAACTAAAATGTGGTTGCAGATGCCGAATTTGATGTTAAAAGCAAACAAATAAGAAATCAAATTATTCGTTCTACAGCATTGCCTTGGCGTTCTCGATTGCGAGATTTCTACTCGAAACTAAGTGTCCGAAGGCTTGATTGTTGAGGCAATTGCAAACCTCTTTTTACACCTTAGCTTCCATCCACCCCAGGATTCGAACTGACGACCTTTGGATTGTTAGTAAAACTGCCTACCAGCGACTCCACCGAGACAGGACCCAGGGAGACGACTCCTACACCTGGACTGAGCTAACGAGCTAACGGCCAACATTTACTTCCCGTCCGACGGAAGGTGTGATCGGACAAATCTCGTCTCGAAAAATGCCACCGGGGCCGTCTGGGATCGAACCCAAGCTGACTGGGTGAGAAACAAATAAGAAAATAACGATTTTATTTGTTCATGATTCGATTATCCTTAGAACTTCGGATATATTGTATATTTTTTTTAAATTTAGATGGTTTTTGTCTAAATTTTTCAAAATATATCATAGTTTCTCAAAAATATTCAGATTTTGTTTAAAAATTGAAAGCATTTAATATGAAAAACATTTGAGTGAATTTCAACTATTATCTGAAATACAATTCTAATTTTAAAATTCTAAGAAAATTAAGCTCAGATTCAAAAACTCATAAAATTAAATCAAATAAACATATTTTTTAATTTATAGAATTTCTGATTAATCTTTCATTTTTGAACTTTTTCATTCCTAATTTTTTTGATTTTACGGATTTGAATTTCCATTTTGAAGTTTTTGAAAGTCTCTACAGTCCAGACTCGATTATCCTTAGCCTCGATTATCCGAAGTTTCGATTATCCGAAGGTCTATATGGGACTTCGGATAATCGAATCAGGGACAAAAAAATTGTCGTATTTTTTTTATTTTCTTACTTGGGTAATTCTCTACCAACTCACACGAAATCGGGAAAAGTTGCCCCGACCCCTCTTCGATTTGCGTGAAACTTTGTTCTAAGGGGTAACTTTTGTCCCTGATCATTAATCCGAGGTCCGTTTTTTATATCTCATGAGGGGGGGCGGTACGACCCCTTTCATTTTTGAACATACGAAAAAAAGGTGTTTTTCAATAATTTGCATCCTGAAACGGTGATGAGATAGAAATTTGGTGTCAAAGGAACTTTTATGTAAAATTAGACGCTCGATTTGATGGCATACTCAAAATTCCGAAAAAACGTATTTTCCATCAAAAAAAAAACTAAATAATGTTTTAAAACTCTGCCATTTTACGTTACTCAAATGTAAATTTTGTTGGAACATGTCATTTTAAGGCAGGCCTGCCCAACGTCCGGCCCGCGGGCCGGATCCGGCCCGTGAAGCCATTTCATCCGGCCCGTGATGGCTTTTCAAAATAGTTTTATGACCAGCCCATAAGGCTGTTCATGAAATATTAAATAAATAAATTGATTGTCTGAAATAAAGAAAATAAGCTTAAGATCGAATTTTAACATATTTATACAATTTCTTTACATTTTTTTTAAACTGAAAAATGGTGCAAAAAAACAAAATTATTCATTTCATAAAGTTGTGAAATTTATGAAAAAACTTGGTTTGTTGTCTAAAAATGTACTAAAAGACACTGAATTTAAATATTTTTCAGTTTTAAATATGTTTTTTTTTTCATATTGAAGTTGTTTTCTATTTTTTAAATAAATAAATAAGCAAAAACTAATGTATTTTTAAAACAACTTTTCAGTAATAAAGCATTTTTTTAAATAAAGCTTTAAAAAGCAAATTATTTTTACTAAAAAAAGATCACTGCAAATATTTTAAAATTATAAAAAAATTAGTCAAATAAAGAAGCAAAAAATATATTTTTAATATGCTTTAAATTTCGAAGAATAACAAATTGAAAATGATTGTGTGTTTTTAAAATTATTTTATTTTTTTTTATATTTGAAGGTGCACAACAACGCACAAAGTTTTTTTTGTAAAGGATATTCGAATCAAAATTTCGTTTGAATAAATTTTATCATGTCTCATTGATTGTTTTTATATGGTAGTGTTGAGGAAATTAAACCTAAAAATTGCATCGACCATTAAAATTTGTTTTTTTTAAATAAAATACAAGCCTTAGCCGACAAACTTCGTTCTGCCTTTTTTTTCGTTTGTTGACGTTTTTTTCATGTTTTGCTTATTAGCCTCCTTTGATCAAAATATGATTTTACGTAACTTTCTCCATACAATTTTCCGATGCTCCGGAATCGGATCAAAAGTGGCCAAAGTGGCATTTTTTTTAGCATATAAACCTTTCCAATCATAAAAAAAAAATAAAAAAATGAGTTTTATCAAATATTAGTACCGGCCCGCCACTGCTACTGAAAAATCAGAACTGGCCCGCAGGGCTAAAAGGGTGGGCACCCCTGATTTAAGAAAACAATTACACATTGTCAGAAATTCAATAAATCAAAAACTAAAAAACAATAAACTAATTAATACTACAAAAATTCTAAATTTAAAAAAAAATCAAGATATTCAAAAAAAATATCTAGATATTAAAATAAAATCAAAATTCCAATGAATTATCTTTTTATGAATCTTAATATTTTGATGTTTTCAATATTTTATTTTTGAATTCAAGTATTTCATTTTTTTTATTTGTTACCAGAAAATTAAGTGATTATTGTAATGACTTTTCCCTTATTTTAAACTTATTCTGAGCAAAAAATAAAATCTATCCTTATCATTTTCGGCCTTGTAAGACTCAGCGTTTTGACAGTCGGCCTCATGACGCAATTCTTCAGTATTATTTTAGAGCGAATTCATTTTTTCAAACGTTATTTTCAGTCGCATTAAAAAAAACAAATCAATAGCTTTGATTTTTTCACCAACACATATTGCAGATCAAACGCCGCTATTTGTTTCTGTTCCTGTACAGCTGCGTACGTTAAAGAATTTCTTTTTCGTAACCATATACTTGACCGTTTCTTGAGCATTTTTTGTATGTAGTTTTAAGAGTCTCCGTATTACAGGACATTTTTATTTTATTTTCGTTTGAATGTAAAATATGGTTCTATTGACAAAATGCAGACTAGGATTAGATTAACAGGAAAAATCTAATTGATTTAATAATTCTTACATAAAGTTTTCTTTACTTTAAATTTGGCAAGGTTTTGTAAATATAAATTTTCCAAACCATAAAATGTGCAGGATTTCGTTATCAGGGTCAAGATATTGCTTGAATAATCATCGATTTACAATTTTATATTATTCAACATGATTTTTATTAGTTAAATCCCAGAAATCCAAAAAAGGATTTCATTTGTGTTTTTTTTTGTTTTGCTTTATAGATACAGAGAGTCTTTTCTATAAACACCACAGCAAATTTACATACAATTAAGTCAAACATCCATTATTTTTCCTCTTTATCTTGTAAAATCATATTGGTTATCAACACTTGTTTTAAAATTTAATATAGTTCTGACAGTTATTTCAAAATGTAGAAATAACTTAATTGAAGATTTCAATTTGTTAATCGTGTATAGTTTTATCGTACAAGTGTATTTTAAATTTCAAGAAGATGTGTCTCAGGAGCTAATAGACCAATCTCCAATGCTTCTTAGTAATTACATGGTTAAAAAACGATAAGAACAATACAAATATGTTGCTTGAAGTTGATGTTTCCGCTCTTTAAGATTGACTCAAAAAATCTGGCAAAAACTTGTCTTTAAATACACATTTTCATTGAAAATACTTGTTAAATAGTTTGTAAACTATTTTTTTGGATAATGTTATTTTTTGCGTTTTAATGAAATAGGCACTTTTAAGCTTACTGTGGATTTTTTTTGTAGATAATTAAAAAAATGGTTTCTACGAATTCATAGAAAAACGAAGTTGACTTTATAGCTGTCGGCCACCATTGCTAGTACCAACCACTAGTGTCTTCCTATTTAATTACAAGGACTTCGCCGCCCTGGGCTCCTAAGTGTATGAAAGTATGGCACGGAGCGACGGCGCCGAATACCCATATTTACACAAAGAATTTTAGAGCGCCCGCCGCGGGATTCGAACCAGCAACCTCTGGATTGTGAGTCAGTGCGCGGTCCGATTGATCCACACGGGCGGGACACGAATTCATAGATTTATACATATTTTGACTATAGATATTTATAATAACGTCTATAAGCATCTTTGATTGAAATTTAACCGTTTATTCGATCGAAAAATTTAATTGTATAATTTCGAAGATAAGAAGCACTGCAACGATACATTATTTGGATTGAAATTTTATTAAAAAAAAAAAACCTTTAGAAATAAGGATCTGATTAATATTTTTGTTGTCAATTTTTAAAATTTTATTAATGCTTAAATTCTGGAGCAATTTTCTAAAGTAATGAATTTGATAATGGCGTTTAACCGTAATATTAAAGTTAAACATTAATCGTTTTGATGTTTGATACAATCGAGCTATGATACAATCAAACTATGATATTTGTTAGCTTAATTTAAAAATGGTTAAATATGCATTATTAACAACATTTTTTTCTTCAAATCTATTTCTTCAAATCTATTTCTTAAAAAATACCCAATATAGGGTCGTCCAATTACCACGGATACACTTCAGAAGCCGGAATTTCAACGATTATCAATTTTTGTATTTTATTCAAATTATTTATTTTTGAGAGGTTGCAGGAGCTTCGAAAAAAATGAAATCGCTTCAACACCTTAGAACAATTAAAATAAAACATTTTTTAGGTTTACAATTTTAAGATAAAAATAATCGTCCGTTATGAGTTTTATGTTGTGCTAGAAATTTTATAAGTTCATATTCATATTTATACAACTATAGTTCGGATAAGCCATCACAATGATCACACAGCTGAAAATGTAAATCCACACGGTTTAAAATTTTATAATTCAAATTTACCGGTTTGTTAGTGGCTTTTACTCTCAGATTTAGTTAAAAAAAAACAAAATTAAAACAAAGTGTTAAACATACAAAAAAACATAATAACTTGTGGTTAGATCAATAGATATTTTTTCAGGATTTTTTATTTCCTGTAAAAAAATTGATTCAAGTTTATTTTAAATTTAGCGACAGTTTATTACAAAAATCGATTGCAATTAAACAATTCAAGAAAATTTAAAAAAACACTTTCTTTTCTACTCCACAAACAAACATGCTGTATGAAATAAGAGAAATTGTTTGACGAAGGAGTTTCTTCAATAAAGACATTGAAAACTTAAGATGAAAATCATTGAAAACTTTTTTGCATACGTTACATTACAATTTTACAATTCATCTCAATAATTATACCTTTAACCAAGTGCTGTCTGTGTGTGTGTGTGTATGTGTGTGCGTATTCACTTTAGTGCTCAAAATTCTTGCCAAGTTTTCTCGGCACTGGCTGATCCGATTTGAGTCAAACAAGTTGCATTTGATTTGTTTTGTTGCCCCATACTGCACTATTGAATTGTTTGAAGATCCGATAAGTAGTTCAAAACTTACGTATAAAAAAGTGTCAGAGTTGCGAATTAGGTGCTGGAATTTTGATTCCGGATCTCACTTATCTATATGAGAACTATGTCCGGATCTATCATCTGACCCATCGTTGGTTAGGTAATCAAAAGACCTTTCCAATGAGTCCAAAACATTGAAGATCTGGCAACCCTGTCTCGAGATATGACCACTTAAGTGATATTTGTGTACTTTTTTGAAGCCGGATCTCACTTAAATGTATGTAAACTATGTCCGGATCCATCATCCAACCCATCGTTGGTTAGGTTATTAAAAGACCTTTCCAATGAGTCCAAAACATTGAAGATCTGGCAACCCTGTCTCGAGATATGACCACATAAGTGATATTTATGTACTTTTTTGAAGCCGGATCTCACTTAAATGTTTGTAAACTATGTCCGGATCCATCATCCGACCCATCGTTGGTTAGGTTTGAAGATCTGGCAACGCTCAGTCTCAAGTTATGACCGCTTAAGTGACATTTGTGTATTTTTTTTATTGAGAAATAGATGGAATTGGTGTCCAAACCCATCGTATCACCAAATGTTGGTAAAAAGTGAAAAGTGAGGAAGGCGCCAACCACATAGGTGGATTAAGTTAGTTTTTTTTATAGTGTGGGGTCGTCCATAAATGTTCCCTTTTCAGGTTTATTTATCGAGATGATAAATTAAATTTGAATCAAATTAAGCATTTTGAGCTATTTAATTAATGGACGTATCTGATTAATTTTCTCCGAAAAATGCAATTTTGCTTTTTTTCAGAAACTTTAGTAAAGATAAAAAAAAGTTTTATAAATTTAATATTTATTCATCTTCACCATTTGAAATGTTCTTCAACTGAATTGAACTGATTCTTTCTAACTATCTTTCCGAAAACCCTTCCGCCTTTACGGTGTCAGGTGGTCCACTTGGATCCGGTGGGGCTGGACCCTCGTCTTGCGGTTCCGGCATGGGTCCATGACGACGATCAGGATGGGGTCCGGCCAGAGCAAGCGCCACCAGGGCCACCAGTAGGGTAACGATGATGAAGAGCTTCATCCAATTGCTTCCGATAACTTTGAACTGATTCTGCTACTAATATACTACTGGCTAGGAAAACGATACATTGCTGATAGTGAAGATGATCTGCTTTTATACAAAAGTGACGTGGTATTGACGGAGAGTTGCACTTGTGGAAACATGGCAGTTGGCAAGCTTCAAGTTCTAGAAATAAATAAAAGAATTACATTATTGCAACTTAGTACAAATAATTGCCAGTCAAGTCTTCTGATACATTGAATTGTGATCAATACACAGTGGTCCAGATCGCAAAATTAAGAGGAAAAGTGGATTTTCTGAAAAAAATGTGCTGTTCTGGAACTTTGGTGTATTCAGAAGAGTTGTTGCAAATGCCCGCTGAATCTGAATCTACCCACAGAATTGAACCAATTTTGGGTTGATATTCCTGTACTTTTTTGAAGCCGGATCGAACTTAAATGTATGTAAACTATGTTCCGATCCATCGTCCGACCCATCGTTCGTTAGGTAATCGAAAAACTTTTCCAACGAGTTCAAAACATTGAAGATCTGGCAACCCTGTCTCGAGTTATGAGCACTAAAGTGTACTTTTTTTTTTGTTCCAGATCTAAACAAAATAGATGAAATTTGTGTCCAAACCCATCAAATATTCCATTGTTAGTAAAGACTGAGGAAGGCTGCAACCATATAGGAGGATCAAGTTAGTATTTTACGTAGTTTTGTGAAAATTTTGAGTTTATCACGAAATATATTATTACTATCGAAATGTATGAAAAATCTCCGATCACTAATAATGTAAAATACTGAAATTTTGAATATTTCTTCGAAAATACGTAGTTTTGTGAAAATTTTGAGTATTTAAAAAAATGTGTGTTGGAACTTTCGAAATGCATGAAAAATTCCGATCATTTGATACCTGTATACAGCAATTCCCCACGAAAACAGCATGATCCGAAAAAAATGTTCTCCGTTCGTGCTCAAATTTTTCTGGGGGTACCTTGGTCTAAATAATTAGATCCGTATTTTTTTGTTTGGCCATAGGGTGACCTACACCGTGTTAAAGTGGTCCGAAAAATTGCAATTACAATAATTTGGGGTAATTTATCGGGGAAAAAATGCATTTTCAAAATACAGGAGAAATACGTATTTTTGTGAATATTTTCATGTAATTATAATTGCAATGGATAGCTGTCATCATCCCAATTCCAAAACACTATCATTTTTTGAAGTTTTGATGATTTTCATAGGATTATAGCCAATGTCTTCCATATAGCCAAAATCCCATAAGAGACCATCCATAAACCACGTGGACACTTTTTTGGGAATATCAGAACCCCCCCCCCCTTCGCGGACAATTGTCCATACAAAAAAATCTTTTTTGTATGGAGCGTGGAAAATTGCCATCCCCCTCTCCCCCAAAGCATCCACGTGGTTTATGGACGGCTCCTAAGCTCTGTGCCTCAGTTATGCACGCCCCGGTTTTGCATCCCCCATATGCGGTGCTAAACCGAGGCATGATCTTGAAAACAGGACACTTTATCAAAAAAAAATGTAAGTACTTTTCGATTGCAGATTCAATTTTACAAAAAAATATAAACATTTGAATAATAAGCCATAGTTTCAACATTTAAATGCAAAAATTGAGTTTGACAATAATTCAGTTGTTTTGCAATCATTACACAGTAAAAAATAATGTAAATTTGGAAGCTGTAATTTTGGAAGGTTGAATATTACCTCTTTTATGATGTAATTTTACCTCAATTTAGACTGAAAAAGTGACATTACACCAGAAAAGTGGTAAAATTACACATTTCCAGAGGTAAAATTACACATTTTTTCTGACATAAAAGATGTACCCCTTTCCAGATGTAATATTACCATGATTTTTTTTCTGTGTAGTTTTCGAAAAATCTAAAATGTTTTTGGGTTGATAAAAACTTCAAACAAAATTTGTACCAGCCTAATTGTCTATAGCTCAAAAGTTGCGGGTTATTGTCTTTTAAAACAAAACAAAAGCTCTCAAAAATAGAAAAAAAATGTACAGATTTTGGAAAATTGAGTTTTTGTTAAAAAAATAATAAAAAATCGGTTGAAAAAAAGTTCAAATTTGTTGAAGTTTTTCTGATCAATAAAATATTGTTTTAAATTAAAGAAATTGAGAAAAGTCATTACATTTTATGAAATATGAATTCATGCGTTTTTTGATACCACTTTCTTGTATCAAAGAGCTGGTTTCCAAAGATCTAATTTTATTCAGAATTAAACCTCATAACAGGACTTTACCTACTAGAAAGCCAATCTAAATATCATCAATCATGCCGTTGCTTGGCTGTTTCTCAAAATTAAACCCACTTCTAATCAATTAAAGTGATTCCCTCATCATGGTTAAGGGGGAAGGCTCACGCTTTTGCATGATTAATCACTAGATGTCAAATTTTTGCTTTATTTAGCGCAGAAGGTGTCGTTTTGTGCTAAATATTAGCAAACAATTTTGGAATGCTTTAACTTTAATTTCAACATTTTAAGATTCTTTCGGATCTTATTTGGATTTATTTCAGAATTAAAATTTACGTTCAAGCTATGTTTCTGCTGGTTTTCCCATCATCCATTTTCCAAGAACTCTTCACTTCAATCGAAAGTCATTCATTAGGCTCTCGCGAAATTGATTTTAACTTTCGCGTTTAACTCAAAAGTTGCTGAAAGCTCGGCACACGCGGTTCGCCACTCAGCACAACCAAATTTTCAATTAATCAGCGGCATCACCATCAGCAGCATCATATCAGCACCATATGTCTTGCGCGGGCTGCTTTTTTCCATACATACAATTTATAGCTTCAACCGGGGGTGCGAAAGTCATTAATCAATTTAAAGCCTCCGTTTTCCACTCAATCACTTGGCGTTGGCTTCTTGAACTGACTATTCGCGTTATATGGTGATGGTGGGTGTGCGTGTTTTTATTCCTTCTTCTGCTGCACATATTATATTTAATGCATTATCGAATCAATTCACATTCCAAATGGCAGCATGTTTTCGCTTTTCGGCACGTTTCGCTTTTTTTTTCTTTAAGCTTGGCGCATAACGGGCGATTTTTGGGTATTGCAAATTTTGACGAACGGTTGGACCTTATCGGTTAAGGTGCAATTATAATACACCCGTAACGAAAAGGCAATAAAATTATGTACGAGACGTCACGCGAGTTTAAGTCATTTCGCGGGTGATACTTAGGATTGAATTGCCTATACGCACTTATTGAAATGGCAAATGCGTACATATTGGAGTGTGCGGCCATTCCCTTCCGAAATAATATGTTCGATTTGGGTGACACGACCCACTGCAAAGTGGAACAGAGTGCCTTTATATCATCTGCCGAACCATTGAATTAGCGTGTTATGTAATGTTTGTCACAATTTACACAGTTTGCTGCATTATTTCTTGTCAGTTTACAGCATAGTTTGGCATTTTTTTATATGAGCAATTCTCTGACACTTCGGACAACGATTACTTTTTGTATTTTTTTTTTTGGTTTGGATGACACTTTGTGTGTAACTCTTCTATGACCAAAGAAGACATTTTGCATCATTAGTTCGTCCATACAAGTCTCCATACAATTTGGCTGTCAATACAAAAAGTTATTTAAATAATACAAAATCTGTACCTTGAGAACGGATTTTCTGATCAACTTGATGTCTTGGGCACAGCTCTAAATTTTGCTAAGGACTTCTCGGAAAAAAGTTGCACTCTTTGTAAAAAAAAAACACTCACACTCACATAAAATGTTAAATTGCGCTCAATAACCAATTTCAAAAAAACATTTTTTTTACGTATTTGATGACAAAAAAAAGTAACTTTCTAGCAATGACACTAGAGGGTCAAAAATTATTTAGCAGTGATGCCAATGAAAAACGATCATATTTTTTGAAAAAAAAAAAAAAACTTGGAAGAAAGTCAAATCACTTTTTTGACTTTTGTTTAGAGGTATATGGTGTAGGGTGATAATAAAAAAACGACTCAGGGATACTCCGTAACTTCTTCGGCAAAAATAAGTAACTGTTTTTTTTCAGGGGTCGCTATTGATTGTTGAAGTTTGTATGGGAAAATTCGCAAAAATGTATAGGGAAAAACATCGCATCAGAATTTTCCCGGCAAGTGACTCTGGTCTCGCCCAAAATTGTCCAAATGTGAGATTTTTGTAGGAAATTCAAATCCCTACAATTTTTTTCTGAGGGTGCAAAACGCTCCGAGTTGATCCTGATTTTTGTTGATTTTTTTGTATAAGGTATTTTTTTGTTTACTACCGACATACCCCTTATATACTTTCTTATTTACTTTAAGCCGATTTCTTTTCATATCATTGCTAATTACTCATCAGGATCAACTCGAATTTTCTTGCACCCTACGACAAAGTTGTAGGGAATTAATTTCCTACTAGATTCTCCCACTTAGACAATTTTGGGCGAAACTTCCTTCACTTGCTGCCAAAATCATAAAACGATGTTTTTCCCCATACATTTGAGCGAATTTTCCCATATAAATTTTAGCGATCAACCTCAACTGATTTGGCTCAAAATTGGCACAGTTACTTATTTTTGCCTAAAGAATATTAAATTGTAATGTCACACGTCGAAAAATGATCTGTGACTTTCTGTTGATGGGCAATGTATGTAAACAAATCGGTGTAAATAAGTTTACGTGGTTCTGACAAATAATACTGACATCGTGCATCGTTTTCAAGTTATAGCCTCATAAAATTGCGAATTATGTTAAAAAAGCAATTAATGCAACAAGTTGCAAAAAGAGGACTTTTTTCAGCACGAGTCGTACATTAATACAACGTACATTAATACAACATTTTTTGCATTTCTGAAAAACACCCATTGAGTGAAACTATAAGTCAAATGTTCATGTATTTTGTCAAAAAATCGTTTAAATCAAAAAAATGTTAAAAAGTATTTCTTTTCGAAACAAGTGCTGAAAAGTTCAATTTTAATTAATTAATTCGGTTTTATTGGTGAATAATCAAGATACAATCAGTTCTTTTGCAATTCATAACAGAGTTTTGGAGTTCCTTTCAGCTGTGTGTTGCATCATAATCCATTTTGGAACAATTATTTCTATAACTATGGCACTAACAAGAGCAAGAAAAATTAAAAAAAAACTAGCTAAAATTGCAAAGGAAAGGGGAAAGAAAGAGAAAAAGCTTATAACTAAATCACAGTGTTTTATCCTTTGTAGATGTGCTTGATCATCAGCTCCCCAAGGGCTAGAAATTGCTCCGTCTTGTTACGGCAGCTCCGAAACCTCGACATCATCTCCCCCGCGAGAGCAAAGAACTCTGGCAGGGTGAAGAGATCTTCCCCGGTGACTTCTTGCTGGGCCGCATTGCCGCTACCGGCAGCAACCACGCTGGCAAACGATCGCCCCCAGCCAGGGGGGAATGCTGAGTTGTCCTCGGGAACCGTACGCTGCCCAGCAGCCGGCACGGTTACGCTCGTACTTCGCTGAGGAGGGTGGGACGCTGCTGCTTTCTTCTTCCTCTTTTGCTGCTCCTCGAGGTAATTTTTCCGTGCGCTGCATCCACGGTAGTTGCTGGTATGGTTACCTCCACAGTTGGCGCACTTGATGCGCGCCTTGGTTTGCTCTGCCTTGTCCCCCAGGTCCGCCTTGCACGGCAGTGCACACGCCTCAGAGAGGTGTGTTTCACCGCACTTCACACAGCGGGGCGGGAGGTTGCAGTTCCTCGAGCCGTGGCCGAATTTCTGGCAACGGTGGCATTGCGCTACGTCCGACGGGTTCTTTGAGTAGAACCGCCAGTTTACCCAAAACCCGTCCAACGCCTTAGTTCGTCGCAGGTCTTGAATCTTGACGGTGCCGCGGTTGAAGTACAACAGGTACAGTGTGTGTGTACCTGTGACTGTTGTCTTCCGCTAGAGGACTTTTACGTCACGCGGCGTTATTCCAGCACCCGAGAGGTCCTTCTTGAGGTCGGAGATCGGGCGGTCTTGGTACCCCTGCAAGACGACCTTAACGGCTGTCTTCTGCACGGGGTCAAATGTGTAGAACTTGAAGCTTTTACTCTTCAATTTCTCCACAACCAGGTCGAAGTTCTTGTTGTCAAATGTGTAGTGCAAGACGACTTACCGATTTTCAGACAATATCCGAGGCCTTCCAGCAACTCGTCAATATCGTCCACCAACGTGTCCAAAACAAAAATTGGAGGTGGTCTACGTTCCTTTGGAGAATTGTTCGTTTTTAGCGTCGGCACTTTTTTCCGTGCACGACGATCGTCGTCGTCGTCGTCGGTAGTGCTGCTACCGTCGGTGTTGTTGTTGTTGTTTTGTTCGTCGTCGCTCAGCATCTGGAACTCGTTCCTGATGGGAATGTTGGCGGATGTTGACGTGTTGGTCGTGGCACCGGAAGTACCTGAACGGGTTCGCACTGGTGATCTTGGAACATATCCGGGATGAAGATACTTTTTGTCGATACCTTCTGCGCTCACGCTCCCCTGCGCGATGGCGGTCGACACGGCGTTGGTTTGTTTACCTTTTTGCACACGGCCAGTAGACGAACTTCGCGGGTTTTTCGAGGCCGCACTCGAACTGCCACGGCCACGGCCGGCCTTTGGCATGCTGCAGGAGCAAACTCGCGGATAATCACGGTAATTTACGGCGAAAAAAAATCGAAAAAAGATGGAGCACTGAGCACTTGACTGCTGCTTGCTCTCGTGCTTACACGGAGGTGAAAGTTCAATTTTTCAGCACCCATTTTAGTGCATTTATTTTGAAAAGTGTTGCTATTCGATTCTGTTATTTTTGGTAAAGAAAAGTAGGCTATTTCGTTGTTCAAGAATGACAGGAATAGTAAGTAGTTTCACGAGAGAATTGCATAAAATGCTTTTTGCAATTCCGTCGTTTTATTAAGTGACTATAATTCAGCATATCTGCGTACAATTTTCAATATAATAAAACGAAACTATCTTGAAATTTTCCGTTCTTACAAAAGCCAATATTTTAATTTTTTTCCACTTTTTTTTGAAAAATGCTTTTTTTTGTCATGTAAAACAAATCCAAAACTGAGAACTTTCAAACTAGTTATTTGACTCAATATTGTGTAAAAAGTAGATGTTAAGATTTTAGGAGGTTATGATTTTGTGAAAAGTAGATGTATAATAGGGTGGGTACGTTTTTCAAAAAGTTCTCGGATCAAGTTTTAGTATGGTTCCCCTTGTAGGGCATGCCCATAGGGACTTTCATGCCAAATATCAGCTCATTTGGTTGTAAACTGCCTGCGCGCATCAGGTTAAAGTTTACATGGGAATTACTATAGGAAATTGGAACTTTTTGTTCAAACGCTCCTACAGGTCTGGGAAAATCACGCGCCAACTTCTGGTATGGTCAGGCCTATGGGGAATGGTCTGGAGAACACTTTTCCCGAAGAGAGCATATGGATTCGTTGTCCCTAGACCTGGAGCATCGGCAAACAATCCGATGACTCCGGAATCAACGGTTTTCCCTCAAAAAGCATCAAATTTTCCTTAGCATGCTATGAAAGCTCGATGAACATCGCGACGCTACCACGTGGTTGAAATATTTGCAAAAAACATACAAATTTGCTATGCAAAGATTCTGAATTCGACTCAATAATATCAGGATTACTCGAAATGATCATTTTCTAGTTAAAAGAAGGTTTGCAATTAAATATTCCAGCCGTTTCCCACCCACGTGGTAGCTGCCTGACGTATAGCGTCGCGATGCTTTTTGAGGGAAAACCGTTGATTCCGGAGTCATCGGATTGAGGGAAAACCGTTGATTCCGGAGTCATCGGATTGTTTGCCGATGCGCCAGGTCTAGGGACAACGAATCCATATGCTCTCTTGGGGAAAAGTGTTCTCCAGACCATTCCCCATAGGCCTGACCATACCAGAAGTTGGCGCGTGATTTTCCCAGACCTGTAGGAGCGTTTGAACAAAAAGTTCCAATTTCCCATAGTAATTCCCATGTAAACTTTAACCCTGATGCGCGCAGCCAGTTTACAACCAAATGAGCAGATATTTGGCATGAAAGTCCCTATGGGCATGCCCTACAAGGGGAACCATACTAAAACTTGATCCGAGAACTTTTTGAAAAACGTACCCACCCTAATGTATAAATAAAGTAATAAAATTAAAAAATTAGGAATCCCTCCCAAATTTTGTGTAAATTTTGAGCGAAATTTGTCAAGATTAACCCATTGATACTTAGCCTAAAGTTTGTGGAAAAAATGTTTTTCATGCAAAATTTCTTTTTTTTTAACATTAATAACTTTTCAGGACAAAGTTGTAGAGTATGAAATTTTCAATAAGAATCTCACTTGCAGTCAAATCCGTAAGAAAATTGGGGTTTTCATACATTTATCCGATTTTTCCCATACAAACATTACCCTCGAGTATCAATGGGTAGATGTTGAACGATTTTGCTCATGTTGAGCCCAGCGTCCTAGAATAGCTCAAGGAACAATGTTCAGCTTGTTTTGAAAAAAGTCCCATATTCTGGGCACGCTTATGAAGGATGCATTTTTTATTCGTCATTTGATTTGACATAAGTTCTCAGTACAACACCGTTTCATTGAGCGGAGCACGAATTGTTCCGTTTTGGATCACGGGCCATCCGCAGATCCTGGGCCTCGTAATGTGCGGGCGGACGTCCGAAGAGTTCTGCCCTCGGAACCAGGCAGGGGGTATCGCGGGTCCCAGTCCAAACCGGAACGGCCAGCATGGTTCTGGGGGTTGACGGATTCTTTTGTCGACGGACGAGTCCGCTTCTCTGGAGTCTTGCGCTGGGAATGCCAGAACAAGACTGATAAAGGCTAAAGATAACACGACCGTTGTCTTCATTTTGACTTCATTGAGTTCTTAGTTCGGCAACACTTATATAGCCAAGTCGATATTTGTGTTTCAAAACTACGCCTCAATTTTACTCGTGAAACATTTGCCAAATGTGTTTTATTTTGCGATACATTGCAGTGTGTATGCTAATCTTCAGCAAATGTTTATCACTTTTCTAGCTGTAGAATGTGGCATAATTTTAAATGAACTATCCAGAGGAATAAACTTCTACAAGCTAATTAAAATTAATTCTTCGTTGACCTTCAAATTGATCCGTGGAGATCAATTTAATCAAGGTTCCCTAACGCAATTGAAACCGCACCCTAACGGTTCCGTGACCCCAAATTGACCCCCCCTCCCTGTGGCAGCTTGATGGTCACCGAGGGACCACGCCGAGGGAGAAGGAAGTTGATTCACCACACACATGGCATGGCCACGAAACCCGATAAGTGTGCCTCCCGCGGCGTCGCGGGATGATGATATGATGTGGTCTGGTCATGTTTTGCGGTGGTGAGTGTTGCCACCACCGGTGTGTCGGAATACGTTATTTTTTTTTTAAATTTTATTCGTAGTAATGTTAAACTAAAAACTTGAGACATAAGATTTTTTTAGTCTAAAAACTTTTGAAATGTTAAAGATCTTTTTTCTTCTATAAAATCGAATTAAAGAACACCGTGCAGCAGTGACTGACTTCTTACTCCCTTCTGTCCAGGGGAGGCTAAGGACTGCGTGGAGTTTGTCAGAATTGGCTCAAGACCCCGCAAGGTAACAGAGTGCTGTTTGGAAAATGTTTAAGACAAAAAAACAAGAACTTCTACAGCAGGTTGTGGAGAGATGACCTGCTTTAACATTATGACAGTGAGTGAGCACCGTTCTGTGGACCACCTAGCAACAAACAGCTGATTTTGAAGCCATGTCTTGAAATGTAGGTTATTTTTAGATTAATAGTATGTATTAATTAATTGTTTAATTAAATATGTTCACTCTTAATAAACTGAATATAAATTTGAGGTTAAGTTGATAAAAAGTTCCAAGCTTGATCAAAAATCATTACAAATTGGAAATCAACCATGGAATTAACATTTCAATTCAAAAAGTGTTTTAAAATGCTACACAGTTTTTTTTTAATCCTAGTTCTACGGAAAACATATTTTTTGAACAACAAAACTTAAAAAAAAATTCTGCGGTAGGGGAAATATACCCATTTTCGTCACTTTTTAAAATTACTGCTGAGCAATTCTCTGCGAAATATGTCTTTTTTTCCATGTTTTAAATTTTTGTTTTTTTTTTTATCCGGCTGAAACTTTTTTGGTGCCTCTGGTATGCCCAAAAGAAGCCATTTTACATCATTAGTTTGCCCTTAATATTTTCCTTATAAATTTGGCAGCTGTCCATACAAATATGATACATGAAAATTCAAAAATCTGTATCTTTTCAAGGATTTTTTTGATCGATTTGGTGTCTCCGGCAAAGTTGTAAGGACTACACTTAAAAAAAGATACAAGGTAATTTTTTTTTGGTGATTTTTTATTTCACTTTTTGTCACTAAAACTTGATTTAGAAAAAAAAAACTATTTTTATTTTTCCCCTAAAACATCAAATGCCAACTTTTCAGAAATTTCCAGAGTGTGCAAAAAATCTTTCACCGAGTTATGCATTTTTGAATCAATACTGATTTAAAAAAATCGAAATATTGGTCGCAATAATTTTTCAACATAATTTTTCGATGTAAAAGCTAATTTGCAATCAAAAAGTACTTCAGTGAAATTTTGATAAAGTGCACCGTTTTCAGGTTAAAGCCATTTTTCGATAACTTTTTTGGAAATTTTCCTGCAAAGGTTTCAATTGCATGGCAAGATCTTAAATGTTCAAGTTCAAAAATGCTTTTCAAAAATATTTTTTTCAATAGTGGGCAAACATTTTTCAAAAAAGTTACTTAAAAATGGATATATCTTGAACACGGTGAACTTTATCAAAATTTTATTCAAGTACTTTTTGATTGCAAATTTGAGTTTACATCAAAAAACGAAGTTGAAAAATTCTTGCGACCAATATTTTGATTTTGTGAAAAAATCAGTATTGATTTGAAAATTCTTAACTCCGTCTAAGATTTTTTGCCCATTCTGGAAATTTCTGAAAAGTTGGCATTTGATGTCCCCTGAAACATATCTAAAAATTGAAAAAAATAAAAATAGTTTTTTTTGCAAATTAAGTTTTAGTGACAAAAAGTGAAATAAAAAATCACCAAAAAATTTTTTAACTTTGCCAAAGACACCAAATCGATCAAAAAATTCCTTCAAAAGATACAGATTTTTGTTTTTTCATATATATTTTTTGTATGGACAGCTGCCAAATGTGTATGGAAAATTATAGCATAGCATAGCATTGGTGTCTACCCGTAGTTGCTACTCTGTTATTGACCAGGACCTCCAAGAATTGCTCCGTGGACCACAGATGAAGAGTAGGAACCAATCATCACCACTTCGCAACTTTCAAATGTCCCTATCATGCTAGCCAATCACAGCGCCGGCCACGACCAGTGGTAAGACACGGGGGAAGTGGATAGGAATTTTAGTCCGATACTTGAGTGATGAAGACCGCTAAATCAGCTGCGTCTTCGACAAAGTATCACGTGAGGTTTTGAGGGTGTTAGTAAGATGGGTGTGAAGCCAGGATTCACCGTGGTAAGTGATGCAGCCGGTCAAATCTATTTATAGTCCTTAATTCTTCGTATGTTCTTGGATTCATTTTTGGAAGCTTTCCAATTCGGTTCACCAAGCTTTTTGTGGTGAATTCTGGTCGTGTTGAAAGTTCAATATTCGCCTAACAATTATGCAACCAGTGTCCTTGAATTCAACTTGCATTCAACATTGCATTTTCCTGTTCTTAGGTTCACACAGATTCCAATCAAGTTTCTTGGATTCTTATAGCATTCTTAATTCTTCTAGACAACTAAGCCTCGATGGTCTGGTGGTTAGCATTTTTGTCTGCTGACCCAAAGGAGGGGGGGGATCGAACCCCGCCGCGAGCTAATGAATTTTTCGTTCATATTCAAGTGTTCAGAATTATTCCTTCTTTCCATAATTTCTCGATAGGGGCAGATGGGAATCGAACCCAGAACCTTCCGCTTACAAAGCGAACAGCGTAACCATTCAGCCACGCCTACCCCTTGTATGGACAGCTGCCAAATGTGTATGGAACATTATATGGACAAACTAATGATGCAAAATGGCCTCTTTGGGCATACCGAAGGCACCAAAAAAGTTTCAGCCGGATTATAAAATACAATAAAAAAATCCAATGACAACAATAGAGAGTTGGTTGCTCACTTTTATTAAATATTTCTTACTTCGACAAAGTCATAAACACTTTAAGCACGGACAAACGGACATGACACCAGGAAAAATTTTCTTCAAATTTCTGAAGCAAACTATCACTTGCGTCATCTACATTCAAGTTGTCGAAGCAACATCGCGCGATTACGCATGATTTCTCATAATGTCTTATGCAATAATTAACTAAAACATTTAGCATTAGTATGGTGCTAGAAACAGTGTTTTTGGCATTAAGTTTATCTTTATGATTCTATGTGATTTAACATGGATACACTCAAACCCCGATGGTTTGACACCAACTGTTGTCAAACGAACGGGGTCACTTTTTAGTTTGACACCCCTTTTACACGAGTTTGGTTTGATAATGTGCGTGAGCGCCGTATAAAAAGTGACAGTTCGTCACTTTTTAGTTTGATTTTGACCAACCAACGGGGTACAAACTATAAAAGTGTCAAACGAAAAAGTGTACTAGAATTGCCGAAATATTGCTAAAAATGGTATTTTTAATATAAATTCATATGACCATTTTAAAAAGTACCCATGAGTTTGCATCATCAGCTGGCTTTTTTTACATTTTAAACCACGTGGCGCGTAGATTTTGACATAAGCGATCACATGGGCATTAAAAATAGAAATCGATTGCGCAGGTTTTCGCCAAAAAGAAGGAAAAGAAAACCCCGTGTTATGTCCATTCGTCCGTGCTTTAGGCAAGCTGTAATTTACGAACTAAAGCCAAAATTTTATTCCCCCGTGATCTACAAACTAACTTGGTGGGTGCCGTTTGTGACCAACGACTGTTTTCGTACCTGCTTTAGTTTTACGGAATTTGGTGTTTTACATTTTCAGCGCATTTATGCATTGAAGACAAGGGCGCAAATTTTCTACCACGAAGGTCGACTTTGTACAATGTTTGAATGTTTGATATTCATTTCGTAGAATACGTATTTTTTCATATTGGCTCAAGTGTGATCTCTAATTACATTCATAAATTTAAGCTCTATTTCCTCAGCATATAAAAAGAGTTCCCGTTTCATCATCAGGTATCAAACATCAAGTTGTGTTGAACCAAGTGAAATCAACCAAATCCAACTAAAAAAAAGTAAGATGAAACTGCTCGTCGTTACCGTAATGGTTGCCCTTGTGGCGCTGGCTATGGCCACTCCCCATCATCACCATGGACACCACGGACAACAAGGCCAGGGCGGGCAAGGTCAACCCGGACAGGGACGTCCTGGCCAAGGACGGCCTGGACAGGGTCAACCCGGACAAGGACAGCCCGGACAGGGTCAACAAGGCCAAGGACGCCCGGACCGGGACAACAAGGACAGGGACAACCCGGTCAAGGACAGTCCGGACAAGGCCAACAAGGAGGTCAGCCACAAGGAGAACAAGGAGGACAGGGAGGACAACAATCCCAAGATCAACCACAGGGACAACAGTAAATGATGTTTTTTACGACTTTACGACAAACGCAAGACAATGGCTCAAATAAAAAAAATCTAAATCAATGGCTCAAATATACTAATTAAATTGCAATACATTTTGGCTTCCTCTCCGAGGAATGCCATATAAAATCACTTGAAAATTGGCCAAAAAATGTCACTGCGATTTCTCGGAAATGGCTGAACGGATTTGGACACTTCCGGTTGCATTCGATCCCTCTTAGCTTCCGATAAGTCGCTATTGAAAATATTCCCCGTAGCCCTTTCCTGTCAAAAGATATTTACGAAAAACAATTTGCAAACCTAAAACTGAAAAACAAAAAACGATGAAAATTTTTCAAAATTGCTTCATTTTTGCATAACTAGGTAGTCTGGAATGTCCTCCATCCCTGGCTGAAACGGGACAAAAATCCATTGAAATTTGCCAAAGTTACAGCCACTTTAAGAAAACTGTTTGCATTCGGCCGCCTTCAAATCGACTAAAACGAGGCCAAAATTAACCACACTGTCGGCATGTTGCACATTTTTGTAAAGCTCAAATGGCTCAAATCAAAAAAATCTAAATCAATGGCTCAAATATACTAATTAAATTGCAATACATTTTTTTATAGTCTTGAACTGTATTATGCGATTTCGACTTTGACAGAAAATTCGCTTTGACATCTAATGCACTTTGAAACAGACAATACAAAAAAAAAGTTTTAATTTGTTGGTTTGATACTACATTTATTGTAAGTTCTACAGCTTGTTTTTTTCCTGAAATTATCGAATAGGCTCATTTCCGTGAAAGTTCATGCTCATTTTACTTATTCGCTTTGCGGTTATGATTTAGTTTTTGTTTGTTTTCGCAAATCGTTACATAAAAACTGTGCGATATTATCAAAGGGGCCAAAAAGCCGGCCGTGCCATAAATTTGAAATTACTAATTGAAACGTGTAATGTGAGCTGCCCGTACTCTCCTTTCTCCTCTTTCTTTCCACAATCTAATCGCGATTTGTTGCAGTTTCTGTGAGCCTATTTTGTTGTAATTTTTATTGTCTTGATTTTGCAGCTCTCCTCACACAGCTCACAACAACACTGCTATGCAGTTTTATTATTTCGCACACGCTTTTTTGTTATTTTTTGATGTTGTTGTTGCAGGTGCCATTGTGTTGTGGTGGAGCTGCTCCCTGACGTAATTTCCGAATAGACCGAATAGCGCCCCGAAGCGTGCCGAAGGGGAAATTGAAACTTGATCAAGGTCAGACTCGTCCGGGGTGCGTGGCTGGAATCGGTGAAATTTGGGCGCCTGACCGAGTGAGCTTTTTCAACCCACGCCCGATAAAGACCGCGTCCGAGTCCAGTCTGGGGGGCTTTTTTGTAGTAGGACGGTCTGGTGGAGAACCTATTGGTTTTGCGAAATGGTTCGCAACAGTCAGTGATAGCCAATTTAGGAAATTATCGGTGATTTTAAACGCAGGTCAGGAATTCAATGCGTGCAATATCCATAATAGTTGATTTGAAGTCTGTGGAGAAATTGTATTGCTTTGTATTATCTATCCACATACAACCACCAAATACAGCAACATTAAAATGGTCTTATTTGTCTTATTATAATAACCGTCGAATAGCCGCTACATACAGATTCTGGCAAACTGGTCACACTTTTTTTATTCGCAGCGCAGCCCAGATCCTTACCCTAATAAACTTGTTAGCCATTAGAGCAATTCTCTACGAAATCGGTCTTTTTTCTTCAATTTTAATTTTTGTATTTTTTAATCCGACTGAAACTTTTTTGGTGCATTCGGTATGCCCAAAGAAGCCATTTTGCATCATTAGTTTGTCCATATAATTTTCCATACAAATTTGGCAGCTGTCCAAACAAAAATGATGTATGAAAATTCAAAAATCTGTATCTTTTGAAGGAATTTTTTGATCGATTTGGTGTCTTCGGCAAAGTTGTAGGTATGTATACGGACTACACTGGAAAAAAATGATGCACGGTAAAAAAAATTGTGATTTTTTTAATTAACTTTTTATCACTAAAAATTGATTTGCAAAAATAAACACTGTTATTATTTTTTTTTATTTTTTGATATGTTTTAGAGGACATAAAATGCCAACTTTTCAGAAATTTCCAGGTTGTGCAAAAAATCATTGACCGAGTTATGATTTTTTTAATCAATACTGTTTTTTTTTTAAATCGAAATTTTGGTCGCAAAAATTTTTCAACTTTATTTTTCGATGTAAAATTGAATTTGCAATCAAAAAGTAATTTAGTGAAATTTTGATAAAGTGTACCGTTTTCAAGTTATAGCCATTTTTATGTAACTTTTTTCAAAATAGTCGCAGTTTTTCATTTTTTTAAATTAGTGCACATTCAACATTACGCCCTTTTAAAATGTTAGTCTTGATTTGAAAATTTTGAAAATATTGTTTTCGAAAAGATCGGAAAATTTCACAAATGTTTCATATTTTGACATTGAAAATCGGACCATTAGTTTTTGAGATATCGAAATTGAAAAATGGTGGGTTGTTTGGGTGAGACTTAGAAAACATCAATTTTCCTGTTTTTAAACCTTTGCATTGCAATATCTCAGCAACTAAAGGTCGTATCAACAAAGTCCGAAGAAGCAAAATATAGAGAATTTTCTCAGCTTTTCAAAAATATTTTTTTCAAGGGTGGGCAAACATGTGCACTAATTTAAAAAAATTAAAAACTGCGACTATTTTGAAAAAAGTTACATAAAAATGGCTATAACTTGAAAACGGTGCACTTTATCAAAATTTCACTACATTACTTTTTGATTGCAAATTCAATTTTACATCGAAAAATAAAGTTGAAAAATTTTTGCGACCAAAATTTCGATTTTTTGAAAAAATTAGTATTGATTAAAAAAATCATAACTCGGTCAATGATTTTTTGCACAACCTGGAAATTTCTGAAAAGTTGGCATTTTATGTCCTCTAAAACATATCAAAAAGAAAAAAATTAAAAATAGTGTTTTTTTGCAAATCAAGTTTTAGTGATAAAAAGTTAAATAAAAAAATCACAATTTTTTTTTACCGTGTATCATTTTTTTCCAGTGTAGTCCGTATCCATACCTACAACTTTGCCGAAGACACCAAATCGATCAAAAAATTCCTTCAAAAGATACAGATTTTTGAATTTTCATACAACATTTTTGTTTGGACAGCTGCCAAATTTGTATGGAAAATTATATGTACAAACTAATGATGCAAAATGGCTTCTTTGGGCATACCGAAGGCAACAACAAATTTTCAGTCGGATTAAAAATTACAAAAAAAATCGAAATACCGAAATCCTAGAGAACTGCTCATTAGCAAAAAAAATATCTCAAAATTGGATGCTTGTGTGGATCAATAGAACACTGGACTATAATGTCGTCGGTTCGATTCCCGGGGCTGACGCCCAACATTTGAAGTATTAACCCTCTACTGGCCAAATTTTTTTTCGATTTTTTTTATTTTTCCCGTGTTCAGGAGGTCATTTTGAGCAACTTTTGTTCTACGAAAAACTTCACTTCTCTTGTGCTTGTCCTTCTTACTACTGCTGCTACTTCCATCACTACTGACGACGAGTGAGTCTCTACCCACTGGACTGCCACAGCGAACCGCCTTCAGGACACCTAAAACCAAAATTCCTAATTAACTCGAAACTCGAATCACGCAATCCAACAAATTCAACTTACCAGCGACAGCCAAGTGGTTGCTTGCTCATTTTCTTTTTACACCCCTGCAGTCCCCAGCTCGTCTTCTCTTTCCGGCCAGCACCTGAACTCTAATTAATCACTCTGCAACAAGAATCTAGCCCCACATTGGAAAATAATCTAAAAAAACATTCAAAAGCTTGAAAAATATTAAAAGTTCTATCCGCACCCAGGCAAAGAATGTTTACATTGTCGTATAGGTTGATTTGTCAGCACCTATCTGACAGATGCAGACGAGAGCGCTGATTGGTTGTTTTTCTGTCCTAACGGTTTCTCTCTTTCGCACTGGAAGCATTGAAACATTTCATGCTATCAATCAGCTGTTACCTACACGTTGCGTGAGGATTGGGTGATCATATTTATTTGAAAAAAGTTGTTATTTTTAAATCAGGATTTAAATTTAATCTTGAAAAGTCCCATGTGCAATACTACACGAGTTTGGTCCAATGTGTTAAGTCCTATGTGCAAAATTTTACCTATAAAACGTGTCCTATGTGCACTCATAGGTCGTATGAAACAAATTGCTTCAGAAATCAGTTTAAACTAGACTTTTGATTATTCCTGTTAAATACACTTAAAAAGCATCATGCTAGGTCCATTTGGGCGTTTTTAGAATTGAAAAATACTCAACCGTGTTTAAATGGGATTTAAAAATGTTCCACAAAACTTCGACGTGAAATTTCTCAGAATGAGGATTTTGCAGATAGGACCTTTTGAAAATTTACTCTAGAATTTACATTTATCTTGTTTAGTTTATGTTTGTTTTTGGTAGTACTTGGCCTATTCTACCACCTTCTATCATTACATTGCGTCTATCTAATTTTTTCATGTTTTTACAGTAACTTTTCCAATTTTGTGCTTGTTTTTCACATTTTCTGCTTTAAAATGGCACCATTATCATTTAAATTGTAAAAAAAGCGTAGAGGAATAGTCTGGGACAGTACAAAAATTACTGCATACTTAGGCGTATCAGGCAAATCTCGTCTCGAAAAATGCCACCGGGTCCGTCTGGGATTGAACCCAGGCAATACTGGGGTGAGAGGCTACCACGCTAACCACTGCGCCACCGGACCCGGCAAAGTCACATAAAACAAGTAAAACTTCCAACCCATAAATTTTCAAAAATTTTAAGAGTTCTTCTTTTCAATGCTTTTCAAAGATCAAAAATTGGCTAAAAAATTGATTTTTGGTGATTTTTTAATTCGAAGCCCGTCTAAAGGCGGGGTTGGGTTGTAGAGGGTTAAGTAGGCATTCGGTCCCCTCTCTTTTTATATTTCTTGAGCAAAGTCTCTGCTGAAAAAAGAAAGACACCAGCGATTGGCACTACAAATAGTTCCATAATAGGTTCCATAATGTTTTTGAACGTCATTTCGCACCGAATCCTCAAAATTTTGCGATCTGTTGATTAAAACTATGGGTCTAAATGTTACAAACTATTTTTGAGGTAATTTTTAAGAAAACTCTCTTAAAATTAAGCACAAATTTTATGTTTAACCTGAATTTGAAAAATAAACTAGGTTTATTAGAACTCTAAGAAGAACACATTTTTTTATATTTATTTTATTTTAAATTGTTTTTTTTTTTATTTTCTAACAAAACACCGTATTGTTCTAAAACACTCAAATTTTCATAATTTGCAATAAATACTAAAATTTTCATAATTTGCAGTATGGGTATCAGACGTTTCAAAAATTTGCTTGCATTTTTATTTTGTTTCAGTGTTTTAGGAATTAAATACTCCAATTTAAGAGGCAGTATTTGTAGATTCTGCTCGGTTTGTTCTAGAGGTCGTATCGAGGTGCTCCGATTTGAATGAAACTTTCAGCGTTTGTTTGTCTATACATGAGATGAACTCATGTCAAATATGAGCCCTCTACGACAAAGGGAAGTGGGGCATAACGGGCATTGAAATTTGAGGTCCAAAACACATGAAAAATCTTAAAATTGCTCGCATTTCCATAAAACTTCATCAATTTCTTAGATGCATTCGAATGGTCTTTCGAAGCCCTTCAAAATGTGCTATAGACATCAAGGATTGGTTTGACTTTTTCTCATAGCTTTTGCAAATTACTGTTAAAAATGGATTTTTTTAAAACCTTAATAACTTTTGGCAACCGCGTCCAACACCCATACTCCCATAGGTCAAAAGATAGGTAATTTCATGGACTATAAGCTTACGGTATTAACTTTTTGGCCAATCGCAGTTTTTCTCATAGTTTTACGATTTTTCTAGAACAAACATTTTACAACGTTAGTTTTTGCCCTGCAGGCCAAGAAGACAGCACTTTTTGGTCTCAATTTTGTCGTATTCGGAATCCTCGGTCAATTTCACGTAAGTTAGAAGTATTGTAGTTGTAATTTTGATTTAAAAAATAATTAAATAAAACATTTTTGAAAAAAGAAATAGATCTTATTTACCCTATGATCAATACGTCAAATGCTGTATCAAGTAGGTGAAAACTTGTTTTACCCCTAATCCGACAAAATTCTAAATAATATTTTAATTAATTCTAAATGGCATTTTTTCCAATTATATTCAAAGTTCCAACACCTCAATCTAATGTAAAATTTTCTAAGGATTCCGAATATGACAAAATTGAGACCAAAAAGTGCCGTCTTCTTGGTCTACAGGGCAAAAACTAACGTTGTAAAATGTTTGTTCTAGAAAAATCATAAAACTATGAGAAAAACTGCGATTGGCCAAAAAGTTAATACCGTAAGCTTATAGTCCATGGAATTACCTATCTTTTGACCTATGGGAGTATGGGTGTTGGAGGCTGTTGCCAAAAGTTATTAAGGTTTTAAAAAAATCCATTTTTAACAATAATTTGCAACAGCTATGAGAAAAAGTCAAACCAATCCTGGATGTCTATAGCACATTTTGAAGGGCTCCGAAAGACCATTCTAATGCATCTAAGAGAGTTGGAATTGATGAAGTTTTACGGAAATGCGAGCAATTTTAAGATTTTTCATGTTTTTTGGACCTCAAACTTCAATGCCCGTTATGCCCCACTTCCTTTTGTCGTAGAGGGCTCATATTTGGCATGAGTTCATCTCATGTATAGACAAACAAACCCTGAAAGTTTCATCCAAATCGGAGCACCTCGATACGACCTGTTTCACATCGGTGAAAAACTCGCTCTTAAACAAAATACCCTGATTTTTACAACACTCAAACTATTGCAATCATTAATAATAAGTCAAGATTACTTTTTCAAAACAACCAATGCGTCATGGGTTTCCTATGGACCTTTTGAAAAAGTAAGCGAGAAATCAGTACTCCGTTAAAAAAAAACTTTAATGCAGTAAAAATGGATGCAAAATTTCGAATCGATTGTTACCCATATGGCGAAATATGAAAATTTGAGTATTTTCGAAAAATAAGGTATTTTGTGAAAATGTGAGAAATAAAAGTGAACGAGCACACACAATTTCGCTTCGCTTGACACCCATATTACAAATCACGAAAAAAAAAAAATTATCGACAAATACGGTATTTTGTGAAACTTTAGTTTTTTACGAAAAACTTTAATAAAAGTTAGAAAGCCTGCAAAATTTCGTTATGAAAATTTGAGTATTTTCAAAAAATACGATGTTTTGTGAAAATTTGAGTTTTTCACAAAAAAACTCTGATAAAAATTAAAATTCATACTAAATTTCTCTTCGTTTAATACCCATTTTGCAAGTTAAACAAATTTGAGTGTTTTCGAAAAATACAGTATTTTGTGTTTTTTTTGTATTTATGCTTTAAAACACACTAAATTATCAAAAAATATACATATTCTTAGCGAAAGTTCCCTTTAATCATTTTCTAAGCAACCTGGGCTAGACAATCATCATACAAACATGACAAAATCCAGTCTGCAACCCGCTAAGATCACCATCTCCATGCGAATGCGAATGCGAAAAAATATATTCTTAGATAAAGCATTGAAAATTCAACAAGATATTGATTGATTAAGTCAATTTTATAAGGGTTTTAAAAATTAGATATCGTCCATTATCGTCGATAAGATTATCGCCGATACCATAACCATTAGAGCTATCGTTAGATGCTAATATTATCGACGACAATTCTATCGATTAACAACCTTGGTCTGAAGCGTTCAAAACTTATAATAGTTCTTGCTTATTCTTGCACAACAGGCATTAAGATATTGAGCAATTCTCTACGAATTGGATTTTAATTTTTTGTAGTTTTTTATATGGCTCTACATGTTTGGTGGCCTTCCTTACGACCAATGAATCCAGTTTGTGTCATTGCAATACATTGGTTCATAAATACAAGGCTCCATACAAAATCTGTATCTGTATGATTTAAATGATGTTAATATAAAAATGGCCGATTTTTCAATTAATTTGTTTTAACAAAATAAAAAAATTCTCAAAATCCATACAAAAAACCATAACTTTTGAGCAATGTTTTTTGGAAAACTAGAAATTTTACTCGAATATTATTAATGTAAAATCCATGATTGGCCAATCCTGGAAATATTTTTTTTTTTCAAAAGTTGAGAAAATTTACAATAAAATTGCACAAGAGACATTGAAGAATGAACCGCTGGTTGCTGAAATGCAGCGAATAAAAGAAACAAGAAAATTATCAAATTAATGAGTATTTTATTATCTAGTACCAATATCTAAAAGTTCAATTTTCAATGTTTTTGAAATGTTCTGATCCCTTCGAAAAAAATATTTTGCTATCAAGCAAAAAGGTGTCATGATAAGGTCCAGCTTGCATTACTACTGGACTACGTGGCTCGGTCAAAGTATGGTAAAATAGGTTAAATTTAAAAAAAGCAATAAAATTAATAAAGGAAAAGCACTGCTCGTTAAAAGGTTGAGATGTTGAATTCATTACCGTGGGATCAACTCACTCTTATGGTTCCACCGTTGCTCTTCCCGGTCTCCAATCAGGCGGATACTCAAAACATTTACGAGCTCATCGCCAGCGCCATCGGATATTGTAATTTGCGATATGTCTCCGCCGATAGTTTCCGGGGAATGGCAAACATCCAGTCGGCCAAAATCCAACACGTTCCCGGCGAGTTTTGCTGACTTGGCTAGCAAATGAGCCGAATAACCCAATTTGCCAACGATGTGTGGTTTTGTTAAAGTATCTTTTCCGCTTCCTCGCTGGATTTTTTTTGGCTTGGGCATTGGATATTGTTATACACTACTTTTTGGATCAACCGCGCCATTCATCCGCGGAGGTTTGTGGTCGAGTTTGGGCTAATTTGGTGGACCAATTAATCTTGGACGACCGCGAACAGGTGAACTCCCCTCTGCTTCACGATTCTTCCTTGGATTTTCTTTTATCTGAAAACCTCGAGCTCATCGGAGCGGGTTAACTAGGGAACAACGTCGTAAGAATTGGTTGGTCATAAAAAGAAACCATCTGGTGGAAGTAATTTTCAGCGATAGCTCCGGTTAAGAGATCTTGTTAGCAAGATTTGGGCTCAGGAGGGAGGTGTTCTACACTGTCTCGACGAAGACTTTTTTCCCCCAAATGTTCTTTGGAGCATAAAGCAACATTGTTGTTGTAACCTGGATCTGACCTGACCTCAATAGTACATGCACGGCTGACATGCAGGTCAGACTGAATTGAACCACGAAATTCAGAATAAAGAGGTGAAAATTATGCTCACGGGAGTAAAAAGATGCCCCACAGTTGCACATTGAGATCGAAGATAACTTAGTTTTGGGCAACATTCTTGCAATTATTGTCTTTTGAATTAACAATCAAGTTCATAGTTTGAGTTTTGATACCATCTAATGAAGTTGCTAGAAAATTAAATCTTATTACCAAACGATTCTTTATTTGAAAAGGGCTCAAAATTTCAAAAACGGACAAAATGGTGACAATTGGAACCACTGTGCACACAGTGCAGCACGCGGGTTGCTCGAAACAGTTATGCAATCAAAAAGTCAAGTCGAGAGTCGATTCGTTCCGTCCAATTTGGGAGGTTCTCCTCTGTTCAGTTCTGCGATGAGAGTAGATTTTATCGCCCGGGGGGTGTCACGATAACAATTCGCACGGGCATCTTAATCAAGCACCACCGCGCTGGAAACCATGTAGGCCAAACCAGCTAAAATTAATGAGTCCGGTGGTGCTGCTGCTGAAGCGACCCTCGCCTTACCAGAAAAATTCACAGTAGATTTTCTCTGTTAAAAAACGAAAATATTAGGAAAAGGCGAATCAGGAGAGTTGTAAGAAAAGGGAAGACAAATAAAAATCAATTAGGAGCGTAGGACGGGAAAACCCGACAACACTTTTATGACCCACTTAAGTGGCACGCGCAGAAAGGTGCCCGACGAGAAACAAACAAATAACAATATCTGTTAAAAAGGACAGGAGGGAGGGGGGGAGGGCACAAGGAGGGGCGTGGGGTGAAAAATGAGAGATAGGGGAAGATTAGCTTATCTATGGGTTAAGTCAAAAAAGGACCGCGCGCTGAATTCTCAGATTTTTCTGCGAGAAATTAGTCCGTCCTGTGTATGATTAACCCATGGAGATAAAGATGTAATCTTATGTTATTTGGTCCAGTCGGTGGGCCTGTGCACCTGTTAGGTAGCTCACACTATTTGTTTGTTTATCAGGTGCGGAAACGTTTCCTGCGCGTGCCACTTAAGATGGTGAGCGAGTGAGCAAAGTGGGTGGTTCTCTCAGATTTTCTCAACTGCGAGATCATATCTAAACACATGTTATATATTGGGGGAGTATAAGGGTGCGTGTATTAAGCATAAGGGGGAGTGGGGGGAAATGGTGGGAAGTTGTGGGGAGGGGGGGTTATGTGTTTTGATTATTGGTGTTTTTTTATGGTAAGAGCGAGGGGTCGCTTGAAGCAAGGCAGCTCCACGCACCCGCGCTGGAAACGCGAAGTAGGTCCTACCAGGCCTACAGAAATGAGAGAATGAGTGATTCGCGTGGTTGGCTCTTGCTGAAGCTGACCCATCGACGGATGTGAAACAAAAATGCACTATAGTTAAGCGAGTTTTTGCTACTTGTTCAATTACAAAATATTAGCGAAAGGCAATCAGGAGAGTTGTTACTGGGGGGGGAGATTGTTGACAAATAAAAATCAATTAGTGAGGAAGTAGGCACGGGAAAAAACAACGTGCTCGCAACGGCACTTATGTATGGACGGCCCTAATGTTGGCTACGCGCTAGAAAGTTCATGGCGCCGAATGCGAGAGGTTAAAATAAAATTTAAAGTTTATCTGTATATGTTAAGGGAGGAAAAAGGGAGGGCGGGAGGTGCACCGAACTAGGATAAACATAATAAAGATTACATGATCTATGGGTTAAGCTCATTAAATAGGTACATCGAGGGGTCAGCGCTAATTCTGAGAAAAAATCTGAGAAATATAGAGCGCGGTGGAAAAAAATAGAACATTTAATTAGGTTTTTTATCAGGATATTAATGATATAACTTGGAAGGATTTTTAGAGTGGGGGAAAAATAAATAAAATAAAAAAAATGAAAAGTTATATATATGTTGAATTCTGGGAAAAAGAGAGAATTAAGGAAACTTTTCATTATATCAAGAAAATTACGGTGGAGTGGGGTTTAAATGAAGACAAAATAAAATTATATAAGTTAGAGAAGAATTTTGGGAGAAAAACGAAAAGGAACGGCGATATATTATGCAAATCAATAACAAACTAGATGGGGGTAAAAATATAAAGATATTAAATAATTAAGTAAATAACTAGATTTAGTATAAAAACCCAAGCTGAAATCAAATAAAGTCAGTCAGTAAATGAGACAGTGAAAGAGAGTGAAAGTGTTTGATCCGAAATATCCAGTCGAAGTGCCTTGGACTTAGCCGGCTGCACGCTTCAAAGTGGTGACAAGCGGAAAGTTTCACTCTGAAACTGGAACGTCATTTCTGCTGGCTTAACCAGTTAGAAAAGTTTTGTAATAGAAAAGTAAAGTGTTAGAAGTGTCACAGGAATCTTAAAATGATAATTTGGTAAGTACCATTTTTTTTCCATATTTTTACTAACACCTTTTTTATCGGGGACTTAGAGTTTTTCTGACCAACTCTAAACTTAAAAAAAAAAAAAAACTTGTGGATTTCTCTAATTTAGGAAACAGCCTGAGAGTCTGCAGAAAATAATTTTTTAAAAGTAAGAAAAATTTCCTTCCCTGAATCACGATGGAAGAATTAAATAAATTGGACAGCTATTTTTCGTTGGAAATAGCAAATTTATTGGAAGCTACTCCCAAATCTAAAGAAGAAATCGAGCAGAAGACAACAGAAATAGCAGAAGCTGTTGAAAATTATAAGCAACTATTAATTGCTTCAAGGGATACTCTTCAACCTAAAGAGTTCAACAAAATTAACAATGGGTTCAAAGAAGATCACAAAAATCTTCAAGAAGCTCTTGAAGTTTTTGCTAAAAAACTAATTATAGTTTCTGATGATGAGGAGAAATATGGCGAGGTAGAAAATTTAAAAATTATTCCCGTCAGTTTAAAAATTCATAAGAACCCTAAAAATCCAAATTCTTACGAATTTCCAATGGATTCAGCAATTAATTGCATTCCAGATTTCTTTGGACATGCAGAAGATTTAACTTCATTTATTGATCAAATTAATTATTTTTACAGTAAAATGCCAAAAGGAGTGTCTCATACCCCTTTGATCAATGTAATAAAACTGAAATTAAAAGGTAGAGCAAAATTTTTTGCAAATTCAATTTCAAATTTACCATGGGAGAAGGTTGAACAGAATATGATTGAAGAATTCAGTGTAAAAAAATCATCGGTAAATATTTTCAAAACAATTAGTACAATCTCACAAAAGCAATTTGAGAAATTTAAGTCATACAAAAACAGAGCATTGGAAATTCTTGCAGACTTAGAGTCCGTAGAAGACTTCAATAAGAACAGTTTAGTTATGAAAAATTTTAAACTTCATTTCATAGCGGGTTTAAACAACATTGAATTACAGCGCACTGCGAGAAATATTGTGGAAACAGATTTTAGGCAATTTTTGAATACTCTCGAACATCATTACGTCAGTGATGAAGAATTTGAAGATCTTCAGAAACACGTACAGAAAATGAACATACAGACACCAACTGTGAAAACCAACTTCAGAAGCCAATGTAAACACTACAATAATAATAATAACGGTAATTTAGCGAATAGTGCACCAGTTTTTCGAAATAATTATCACCAAAATTACCACAGGAATAATGATAACAGAAATGTTACGCAGGAAAATAATAGATTCCGGCATCAACAACAACATCATGATTTTAACCAAAATCATTCAAACAATCGACCGAACCAAAATTTTAACGCTAATAGAGAAAATAGCTCTCAACAGAATAATATGTCTAATAATTCTAAAACATATTATCCACAACGAAAAAACTAATTTTTGGGGTTTTCGATAGATTTGGCGTCCGAAATACCCGGCAAAATGGAAAATTCAATAGACGCTCTAATTTCCGAGCTCGAAATCGTTTTAGGAGACGGAATTATAATCGGAATAATATTTGGAATAATAATAGTTTAAGAGAGCAAAGAGAATTTTATAACCCCCCTCACGAAATTCTCAAAATAATTTTAACTCCTTTTCTACAATTTAGATTAAGAATTGCTTCAAAACAAAACCCGTTTAATTTTATTCACTACTTGCTTGACACAGGTGCAAGTGTTAATATAATAAGAAGCAATGTTTTAAATAAAATAGGTTATTCTCATGTCAATTTTAAAGATAATATTTCTTTAACTGGCATCAATAATACGTGTAATGAAACAATGGGTTCAGTTATAATCGAATTGTTGATTGGTAACACAATTTTCAGTACAAAATTTTATGTTATGAAGAATTTACCTGTACCGGGAATTATTGGTGCAGAATTCTTGAAGAGACACACTCTTTTCATTGATAAAAATTTTAATTTCATTGTTTTACAAAAACCAAGATTATATTTTAATAATCATTATAACAAAAATGAGGAGAATCTTGCAGATATTAATTGTGAAGAGATATCTACTTCAAGTGACGATGAAAATGACGGGAATGAAGAAAACGCAAATATTATAGCTTATTGTGAAAATAATGCTCAAACGTATGAAATACATAATTCACCTCAAAGTAATTTTGATGATGAATTATGCATTCCCAAGGAATTAAACTTGGATATTGACAAAGATTGTGACGTCATTGAATATAAAAAGTTCAAATATGTATGCGGCGAAGAAAGATTAAAAAAACTTTTAGAAACAATTAATTTAAAACATCTAAATAATGAAAATCATGACGCCATAGTTTTCATGATTCGAAAATTCAATAAATTATTTTTCCTCGAGGGCGATGAATTGACTTTTACAAATGCAGCAATTCACGAAATTGAAACAACAACAAACATACCAATTAATAAACGGCAATATAGAATGCCAGAATCTACGAAAACTCATATTGACGAACAGATCGAAGAAATGCTTAAATTAGGAATTATTCAACCTAGCAAAAGTCCTTGGAATGCTCCTGTACTGTGCATCCCGAAGAAAGTGGGAGCTGATGGCAAGAAAAAAATACAGAATCGTGGTTGATTTTAGAGCATTAAATCTTATAACGAAACCATTTGTTTTTCCGATTCCATTAATAAACGAGATTCTGGATAACATTGGTGATGCTCAATATTTTTCTTCGATTGATTTAAAATCAGGATTTTATCAAATACTCATTCATCCAAAAGATGCGGCTAAAACTGCATTTTCTACTTGGAAAGGACATTATGAATTTTTAAGAATGCCTATGGGTCTCAAAAACAGTCCGGCAACTTTTCAAAAGCTAATGAATATTATTCTTTTTGAAATTCAACCAGTGAAGGCTTTTGTCTATCTGGATGACATTATTATATTTGGAAATACCATAAAAGAACATAACGATAATCTGTTCAAAATTTTAAATGCTTTAAGTCGTCATAATTTGAAAGTGGAGCCGTCCAAATGTAGCATTTTGAAGACACAAATTAAATATTTGGGTCATACTATTGACAAACATGGAATTAGACCAACGGAAGATAATATAAATATTATTAAAAATTTAAAACGTCCTCAAAACATAAAAGATGTTCGTTCGTTTCTTGGAACAGTTAACTTTTACGGAAAATTCATACCAAATATGGCAGATAAACGAAAACATTTAAATAATTTACTAAAAAAGGATGTCAAATTCAAATGGTCAGAGGATTGTGAAAAAGCATTTCATGATTTAAAACAATGCTTGATGACAGAACCAATTTTGGTTCGTCCAAATTATAATGATACATTTGTAATTACTACAGATGCTAGTGATTATGCTGTAGGGGCAGTATTGTCAAATGCCAAAACAAATGACAATCCAATTGCATACGCCAGTAGAGCATTAAGTATTTCTGAAAAGAAATATTATACAATTGAAAAAGAATTACTTGCTATTGTATGGGCTATTGAGTATTTTAAACACTATATTTTTAATCAACAGTTTATTGTCTATACTGACCATAGACCATTAATTGCAATTTGGAGATTAAAAGAAACCTCACCAACTCTTTCAAAATTAAGATTAAAAATTCAAGGAATTGGGTGTGACATTAGATACAAACAAGGCAAAGAAAATGTTGTTGCAGATTTTCTTTCTCGCATTAAACATGAAGATGTTGAGGAAATTAATTCAGAAAATAATTTAATTGCTGTCGTGACCAGACAACAGAAACGTCAACAAAAGGATTCATCAAACCAAATTGGAAATTCGAAAAATCTAATTATAGATGATATCAACATAGATATAACAAATGATATCTCGCAAAATGAAGAGGATTTAAATGAAACTATCGACGTATTACAAACAATCGATATTGGAAATGAAAAGGAAGATGATTCATGGAAAAAGTATTCTTTGGACGACTTCTTCGATGCTCAAAATAAGGATGAAATTGATTTTAAATTACTTAAATTTACAAAAACAATGCTAAACGAAAGTGATGCAGATGCCACATTCGTAATACTAAATAGTAAAACAGCATTTAAAGAATTATCTCAATTAGTTGACCTACCACATGGTATGAAAGATTACTTGTATGATAATATTTTATCCATTCCGGAACACAAAATGTATGGTTTAATTATCAATGGCTCAGTTAAATCAGTAACAAACATTGAAGAACTTTTCAATGGATTAGTAAAAAGTTTTGAAAATTGTCCTGATTTCATAAAATCAGTTCGAAACATACAAATTGTTTCGTTTAGAAATTTGCAACACAATCCAGATGTAAACATTTTAAGATTTATAGCTGGAAAATATAACAAAATATTCACATTATATGCATCAAATGACACTAGAATGTTTGTTAAAATGGAAGACAGAGATACGGTGTTAAAAGAATTTCATGATTCACCATTAGGAGGTCATGTAGGTGGAAGAAGAATGCTTCAACGTATTAGTCCTCTTTTCACATGGGATAATATGCGTCGAGACGTTGAAAATTATGTAAAGCAATGTGAATCATGTCAAAAAAATAAAATTTGGCCAAAACACAAAATTCCAATGAAAATTACGACAACGTCGACAGAACCTTTTCAGAAAGTTTATATGGATATAGTAATTTTAACTATATCCGAAGACAATAATCGGTATGGATTAGTCATTCAAGACGATCTTACGAGATTTTTAGTAGTTGCTCCTTTACCGGATCAAGAAAGCACGACAGTGGCAAGAGCTTTTGTAGAGCATTTCATTTGTCGATTTGGTGCTCCAGCAGAAGTCGTAACAGACCAAGGAGCTAATTTTATGAGTAATTTATTAAAACATACTTGCAAAATATTAAAAATCAAGAAAATTAATACAAGTGCCTATCATCCACAGGCAAATTTAGTTGAACGTTCAAATAGAGAACTTAAAACGTTCTTACGAAATTACATTGCAGGAAATCCTCAAACGTGGGATCAGTTATTACCATTTTTCACGTTTCAATTTAATACCACAGTAAACTCATCTACTGGATATTCACCTTTTGAATTATTATATGGTAGACAAGCTAGAATTCCGAATTCAGTCTACAATGTTACGGAGACAGAACTAAATTACGATGATTATGTTACAGAGATGAAAGCAAATTTTAAAAATATTTACGACAAAGCTGTACAAAATGTATTGGCTTCAAAACACAAAAGAAAAGAAATTTATGACAAAAATGCGAGAGAATGGCAACCATGGTATGGAGATTTAGTTATTGTTGAAACTATTCCAACAGGTGTCGGTAAAAAATTACAAAGCTTATGGAGAGGTCCTTATGAAGTGGTGGATTTGCCAAGTGAGCAAACAACAGTAATTAAAAATGGTAATAAATTAGAGAAGATTCATAATAATAGGTTGAAAAAGTTTAATGACTAAAATAGATAATTAAATGTTATAAGTTAATATGGATGCATGAATCATAATTAACATAGAAATAGCTAAACTTATAATGATTAAAATAGTCATAGATTGCATGCGATTAAAACATTAGAGGAAAGTATTTAAAGTGCCTTAACTAAACTAAAACATTAATAAATATAAATGCTATTTACTAATCAAATCACAGAAATGTAAACTAAATGCATGGAATAATAGCATGAATTAACAATTTTGAAAATCCACGTGGAATAAAAAAAACAAATATTCAAAGAAAAAAAGAGTGCACTCTAATAACTATGGATAGGTACAAGCTATTATATTAAATTGTGAATGAAATGAATGAAAATACATGACTAATTCAAGACAAGGGAACCGAAATAGATTGTAGTCCGTTATTACCGGTAAAATATGTTTTAGGAGGTCGTTGGTACACTGTAGATAGTAGATTAAGAGAAACATACAATCCAATTATACTAACTTCTGGCTTAGTAACAGATTGGAATTATGAAGCCATTCCAAATTTGATAGAAACTGGCATTTATAATCCTGAAAGTATAAACAAAATGAGAAACATGATTTTCGGACAAAACGCTGGCAGAATTGCAGCAACGATAATGTATAGAACTTTGGCAGGGCTAAATCCCAGTCACCAAGGATTTAAATTCGATTCCTTATTAGCATCGCCAATAATGGATCATGAATTAATAAGACTTTTGAAAGCGATTATGAAAGGAATTTCAATATTTTCGGAAATATCATCATTTTTCCTAGGAACTTATATAATTATCGTTCAAGTAATTAAAATTAAAAATAAATTGTTTGGCGCCGTAATAGGATAACAAAAAAAAAGAGCTCAAGAAAATCAAATTAAAAAAAATATATAAAAAAAATAACAAAAATGAGATGCGAACTGAATGAATCAATGAATGAATGAGTGTTTATATGGATAAGGTACTGCAGACCAGAATGAATGTGTAAAAGAATGTTTTAAGTATGATAAATGGTTCGACATATCCACAAACAAAATTATAATTTTAATTTTTTTTATTATATAGAAGGTAGTTCCAGAATAATTAGTAAATATACAAAAACCAGCGTTAACGACCTATTTCCAGCATAAAAAGAGAGAGAGGAGGATGATTCCGCAAGCGAAATCTTAGGTAGGCTACTCTCCTTGTAATAATAATAATTTTTCTATTTTTTTTAGCCATGACAAGAAAGGAATATATATTATGGCACATTAATGACCGAGCCACGTAGCCTAGTGGTAACGCTTCCGCCTCGTAAGCGGTAGATCGGGGTTCAAATCCCGGCTCGGACCAACACAACTGGTGATCTTTTCCCTTCTGGATTCGATTGCTTAGTAAAGGGAAGGTAGTGTATCGTCACAAACTGGACCTTATCACGACACCTTAGGGAGGCGACCTATGGAATGTTAACATTAACCTAAACATGTTAACATTAGTTGAATGAAAAACTGCCACTGAATCCGCTTTGTAAATGCCGGCCCCGATACTCTTCACGGGTGTTCCCCTCAGGAACTGGGGAAGATTTACTTTACACATTTAAAAAAAAGTAAAATATTCAACTGGGCATAGTAATTAATAATAATAATAATGATAAGCAAAATCGATACAATGCAACAATACAATTTAAGAGATCGTAAAATGTTTTACAATTAAGTGAAAAAAAACAAATACATGTTAAATTATAAACCCACATACACAAACACTACAC